>NC_070599.1:22292918-22560418 GCF_027409825.1 Scomber japonicus | reverse complement strand
CACACAGCCTCACAGTCACTCCTTCCTTCCTTCCATCCTTCCTTCCTTCCCTCCTTCCTTTCCTTCCATCTACCTGTCTTCCCTCCTTCCTTCTCCCTTCCTTCCTTTCCTTCCTTCCGTCCTCTGAGGAGCAACACAGAGCCTCGCAGTCACAGCACACCGGCAAACACCGAGTTATGTGTAGTCCCTCCTTCCTTCCCTTCCTTCCTTCCATCCTTCCTTCCTTCCTTCCCTCCTTCCTTTCCTTCCATCTACCTCTCTTCCTTCCTTCCTTCCCTTCCTTCCGTCCTCTGAGGAGGAACACACAGGCTCACAGTCACTCCTTCCTTCCTTCCATCTACCTGTCTTCCCTCCTTCCTTCTCCCTTCCTTCCTTTCCTTCCTTCCGTCCTCTGAGGAGCAACACAGAGCCTCACAGTCACAGCACACCGGCAAACACTGAGTTATGTGTAGTCCCTCCTTCCTTCCCTTCCTTCCTTCCTTCCTTCCTTCCTTCCATCCTTCCTTCCTTCCTTCAAATCACATTAAATCAAGACAGACAAAGAGAGAGACAGAGAGAGAGAGAAAGAGAGAGAGAGAGAGAGAGAGAGAGAGAGAGAGAGAGAGAGAGAGACAGACAGACAGAGAGAGAGAGATGTTCCTTCTTTCTTTCCTTCCTTCCTCCCTTCCTTCTTCCTCCTTTCCCTCCTCCCTTCCTTCCCTTCTCTTCCTTCCTTCCTTCCCTTCTCTTCCTTCCTTCCCTTCCTTTCCTTTCCTCCCTCCTTCCCTTTCCTCCCTCCTTTCCTTTCCTCCCTCCTTCCCTTTCCTTCCTTCCTCCTTTCCTTCCATCTTCCTCCCTTCCCTCCTCCCTTCCTTCCTCCCTCCTCCCTTCCTTCCCTTCTCTTCCTCCCTTCCTCCCCTCCTCCCTCCCTTCCTCCCTTCCTTCCTTCCTTTCCTTCCATCTTCCTCCCTTCCCTCCTCCCCTCCTCCCTTCCTCCCTCCCTTCCTGAGTTTTGAAAGGTGAGATCTTACTTGTCTTTGAAGAGGATGTAGAGAATGTCTGCCTGGTCCTGGAGGCTGTGTGTGACTTTGAGCAGCTGGACCAGAGCGGGATAGTCGATGGCTCCGCTGGCGTCTTTGGGGATCGCACACTCGGCCGTGACCGTCACCTCCGGACCCTGAAGGAGGGAGACGAAGGGTTAAAGTTAGAGAGAGGTTGAGTTTAATCTAACTCTACCTCTATTAATGATGACATCATTATCTTTCATATATGTGATTTTATTTATAAGATACTCTCATGTAGGAAAGGAAGGAAGGAAGGAAGGAAGGAAGGACGGAAGGAAAGAAAATAAGGAAGGAAGGAAGCACGGAAGGAAAAGAAGGAAGGAAGAGAAGACAGTAAGGACAGATGGAAGGAAGAAAGGAAGGAAGAAAGGAAGGAAGGTAGGGAGGTAGGAAGGAAGGAAGGAAGGAAGGAGGGAAGGAAGGAAAAGAAGACAGTAAGGACATACGGAAGGAAGGAATGAAGGAATGAAGGAAGGAAGGAAGGAAGGAAGAGAAGGAAAAGAAGGAATGAAGGAAGACAGAAAGGAAGGACAGAAGGAAGGAAGAAGGTCCTTCCTTCCGTCCTTCCTTTCTGTCTTCCTTCCTTCCTTCTGAGGTTTTCTACCTCTCTCTGCTCGGTTTATTTTTTATTTTTTGTGTAAATTTTAAACTTGTGCAAAACAAACTAAAACTAAATGATTGAAAGCAAAGACCGAACCAACCTGACTCTGTTGTGAAGCGTCTGGGATGCTTAAGTGGAGCGACGGCTGATGAGGACGGAACAGCTTGTTTGGCAGATACATGTTCACAGCTGGATATAAAACACAAAGAGCATCCAGCTGTTAGTGAGTCTCAGTATGCTTTCAACCACTGTTGTAACCAGGCGGGGAGTTCTAGTCCTCTGAAATGAGGCCAACCAGGAAGTAACTTAGAACTGCATTCTATCAAAAGGCCACCAGGGGGCGACCGTCTCTATACAAGTCAATGGAGAATTCACCAACTTCTCACTTGATTTCTAACCTCAGTAAACGTTTTCAAAATGTGTTTATGGTCTCAATCGCTAGTTTAAAATCTTCTTCAATGCAGTATGATGTTCATTTGGGACATTTTGGCCTCCCTGATTTTATATGTGACGATAAAGCAGGGTATGCATTAGGGCGTGGCTACGTCCTGATTGACAGGTTGATTGACCATTGTGCTCAAGATCCAGCCCTCGTAACCATAGCAACCTCACCGCTCCACCCATGGCTCTGCCTCATGCCCATATAAGTAGAATCCGTGTTTTTATTTTTCCCAGCATGCACCTGAAATTTTCAAGATGGCGCTGCCTAGATTGGAAACTATTGGCTTCCGAGCAGCAGTCCACAAACCAATGGGTGACGTCACGGATGTTACGTCCATTTCTTCTATACAGTCTATGGTTGGTCTATGAAATGGAGCTAGTCATTTATATAGGACTCTAACTAATGATTACTCACTTTAATTAATACGTTGATCCAATTCAGGACATTTTAAGACATTTTAGACGTTGAATATGAAAAACTGAAGCGATATATCGTGTTTTAACGACTTTAAATGGACTCACAGTCGATGTTGAGCTCCATGGCTTTGTTCCTCAGCGTCACCATCTCCTTCGTCCTGAGGGCCGCCGCTTTGAACCTTCCCAGTGGACCCAGCTTCTCTCTGGGCTTCTTCCTGGGAGCAGAGTGGGCCAACAGGTGGTCCAGGTACTGGGCGAGGTCGTCGATCTCTGGAGATTAGGACCGAATAGGACGGATGATGGAAAAAAAAAAAAAACGGTAAAAAGAGGAATGAGGGAAGGTTGGAAAGACGAGAGATGGAGGGGAAAACAAAAAAAGGCTTGTCGAGGTTTAAAGTCTAATTTTTACTTACCTTTTAATTTATTCACACAGATATCCTTAAAAATTCAGAAAACTTAAAAATTCAGGAAGTATTTCAACTTAAACATTCCTTCCTTCCGTCCTTCCTTCCTTCCTCCTTACTCCTTTCTTCCTTCCTCCCTCCCTCCCTTCCTCTCTTTAATTTATGCACAAAGATATCCTTAAACATTCAGAACACACTTAAACATTCCTTCCTTCCGTCCTTCCTTCCTTCCTTCCTTCCTTCCTTCCTCCATCCATCTTTACTCCTTTCCTTCCTTCCTCCCTTCCTTCTCTCCTTACTTCCTTCCTCTTTTCCTACCTCATTCCCTCCTTCCTCTTTTCCTACCTCTTTCCCTCCTTACCTTCCCTCCGTCCCTCCCTCCTTACTCCTTTCTTTCCTTCCTCTTTTCCTACCTCATTCCCTCCTTCCCCCCTTTCTTCTCTCCTTACTTCCTTCCTCTTTTTCTACCTCATTCCCTCCTTACCTTCCCTCCGTCCCTCCCTCCTTACTCCTTTCTTTCCTTCCTTCCTTCCTTTCCTCCCTCCCTCCCTCCTTACTCCTTTCCTTACTTCCTTCCTTCCTTCCTTCCTCCCTCTGTCCTCATTCCTTTCCTCCCTCCCTCCTTCCCTCCTCACTCCTTATCTTCCTTCCTTCCTTCCTCATCCCTTCTTCCTGTCCTTCCTTGACCTGAGGACAACAGGAGGGTTCATGTTTTTCTTCTATTTTCTACAGAAGTTGAAATAAAACCTCTACAGCTTTTACATTTTTCAAATACACACTTTGACATTTGAAAAACACATTTCTAGAATATTTAAAATTGCACAAAAAAACACTTTTAAACATCATTTAAATGAAACATATGAACAATAAGACAAATGCTTCATCATTCACACTCCACACACTCTAAATACTAACTCTCTATTCTACGGATCTGTGGACACTGATGATGCAGTTTTTTTTTTAAAGCATGCGTGTTTGTTAAATTCAACCAAGACGTGCAAGAAAACGGTGAATCTTTCTACTGAGGTGTCGTTCAAGTGGAGACACGACTCAGTAGAAAAAGTCGAAATCGTCAAATTTTAAATGCAAAACGAGCAAAGCAGCGTTTCTCAACCTTTAGTAACACATTTTAGACTCCTTTAATTACAGCTGTGGAGTGAGTTTGAGTTATTTTGAACAGAAAAGGAGCAAAAAGTCATGAATATTTAGTTATAATTTAAATTTTATCTTCCAAATAAAACCCCACTGTCTTAAGTTTAAGGTTGAGAGACTGAGTAACAGCTGTTTAACCTTTTAAACTCCTCGTCCTCGGCCAGATGTTACTGTTTTTCGGGGCGCCGTTGTCGGCTCAGATTTAAAGCTAAAGTTAAGATACATGCAAACATGAGGCCCGTGGGCCAGAACCGGCCCGCCAGGAGGTGCAATCTGGCCCACCTTCCTTCCTTCCTTCTTTCCTTCCTCCATTCCTTCCTCCCTCCTTTCCTTCCTTCCTTCCTTCCTCCCTTTCCTTCCTTCCTCTCTTCCTTCCTTCCTTCCTTTCCTCCATCCCTTCCTTCCTCCCTCCCTTCTTTCCTTCCTTCTTTCCTTCCTTCCATCTGTCCTTCTTTCAGGTTTCCATCTGTCCTTCTTCCCTTTCTTCCATCTGTCCTTCCTTCATCTTTCCTTCCTGCCTTCTCCTCCTTTTTGTCCGTCCTTCCTTCCTTTCTGTCTTCTTTTCCTTCTTTCCTTCTTCTCTTCTCTTCCTCCCTTCCTTCCTGCCTTCTACTCCTTTCTTCCTTCTTTCCTTCCCTCCTTCTTTCCATCTTTTTAATGATCTGGCCCACATGAGATCAGATTAAACACTCTAAACTTGTAAAATGTAATTCTTAACCCAAAAAACAAAGTTTATTGCAGATTTTTGACTATATAAACTTCCCAGCTTTCAGATAATGTTTAATCACTTTCTATGATCTGCTACGTTCCTCCTTAAGATCCCCTATCCCACCTTAAAAAAAGACATTAATAGGAGTATAAGAGGTTAACCAGCAGCCGTGCAGAGCAGTCCAGAGTGGATGGGAACAGGAGGGAAACGTCAGTGATTATGTGACCGCAGCAAATTAGTGTCATATTAAATCTCTAGTAATATTATAAAGATTTATTTAATTTATTTATTGTTGCTGTGATATTAAAAATAAAAAGAAAAGGTGTCAGCTGAATTAGATCATCAAATATGACCAGGAAAGCCAAAGTGAGGTCAGTTAAAAGATCATTAATGTGAAATGTTAAAAAATTATGAAGTGTTAAATGTTAAAGATGGAGATGAAAATCCACAGACTTTTCTTTTTATTTATTTATTTTAAAGCTTAAACTCGTCTTTGTTTCTTCTTTTTTTTGGGGCTACATCTGGAAAACACTGTAAACATACAGAGTAATAAAGGTGATTTTAACCCTTACATACTGTTCAGGGTCTAATTTGACCCGGTTTTACATTTAAAAGAAGGAAATGACTGATGACTTATCCTAATGTGACCCAGAATATACAAAAATGGAAATAATTGAACATTTTTGTGCAGCTGATATGAATTTTTGTTGAGTCTTTAACCCATATTTATCCAAAAAAATACTGTTTATTCTAGGGCTGTCAGCGTTAATCACGTTAATTTTTTGCAATCGCATTTTAATGTTGCAAGCCTTTTTGTCCCTTCTACTCCCCCGTAGACGGCTCCTCTAGCTGTAGCGCTATGCTTTGAAGTGGCCTCCTGCAGTAAACCTACCGCGCTGATGGAAAGTAAGAGAGCTACTGGACTTTTGAACGGCTTGTTTAACTTTAAAACACTTCCAGACGCTTCAGTTGACAAGTCAAAAGTAAAATGCAACCTGTGTCAAACGGAGTTTAACTACCACCGGAGTACGTGGAGTTTGAGTTAGCACCTCCACGCTAAACACCCAGGTGCAGCCAAGCCAGCCTCAGCTCCACCAAAGGAGCATTTTGGAGTGTGGGAGTCGCAGCAGAGCCGTGATTGATTCCCAGTTAAGACACTCTGGTAAGAAATGCTTTACATTATGGGCTTAAAACTGCCTTCAAATGGAAAATAACAGCATTTTAAACATGCAATTCAAAACGCGATTAATCGTGATTAACTATGGAAATTCTGCGATTAATCTTGATTAAAAAAATCGTTTGACAGCCCTAGTCACATTTAATATAATTAATTGAAATTATGTAACATTGGATCAATATATAATGTGAGTGTGATGTTTTTTCTCCATTAACTAAAAGCGTAAAAAAGAGAAGAATATAATCTCTCTGCTTTATTATGTATAGAGATATGAGCAGTATGTAAAGGGTTAAAGGTAATTTGAGTTAATCAGTTGGTTAAATGTGATATTAATACTATATTATCTGTCTATACTTGTATTTACTACTGTAGTTTGTGGTAGTTTTTGGGGATACATATCACTAAAAATGGTCAAACTATTAAAAAAACACACCTAGCAGCCTTCAAAATAAAAGTCTTACTTTAATTTGTTTTTTCTTTTTCCATAGCTGGTGTCACCACTCCTCATCCATTCATCCATCCCTCTGTGTTTTGTCTTACCATCGTCACAATGTAACTCATGCACGAATCCATCGCCGTAACCCCCATCATCATCATCATCATCATCATCATCATCATCATCATCATCATACTCGGTGTCGCTGTGGCTCATGCTGCCAGAACCCTTACCATCCAGGAAACTAAGGTGAGCCAAACAGGAAGTGGTCAAGAACTCGGATAACTTGCCCGTCTGGATTCTGGAGAGGAGGAGGAGGAGGAGGAAGAGGAGGAGGAAGAGAAAGAAGAGGTGGAGGAAGAGGAGGAGAGGAAAGAGGAAGAGGAGGAGGAGAAAGGAGGAAGAGGAGAGGGAAAAAGAGGAGAAGACGGAGGAAGAAGAGGAGGAGGAAGAGAAGGAGGAGAAAGAGGAGGAGGAAGAGGAGAAGGAGGAGGAAGACAGGGAGGAGGAGGAGAAGGAGGAAGAGGAGAAAGAAGAGGAGGAGGAAGACGAGAAGGAGGAGGAGAAAGAGAAAGAGGAGGAGGAAGAGGAGAAAGATGAGGAGGAAGAGGAGAAAGATGAGGAGGAAGACAAGGAGGAAGATGAGGAGGAGAAAGGAGGAAGAGGAGAAGGAGGGAGGAGGAAGAGGAGAAAGGAGGAAGATGAGGAGAAAGAAGAGAAAGATAAGGAGGAAGATGAGGAGGAGAAAGGAGGAAGAGGAGGAGAAAGAAGAGGAGAAAGATGAGGAGGAAGAAGAGAAGGAGGAGGGGAAGGAGGAAGTGTAGGGGGAGGAGGAGGAGGAAGAGGAGGACGAGAAAGAGGAGAAGGAGGAAAAGAGGGAGAAAGAGAAGGAGGAGGAGAAGGAGGAGAAGGAAGAAGGAGAGGAAGAAGAGGAGAAAGAGAAAAAATGAACCTTGGTATACTAGAGGGTAACGCTGCATTCATCACATTTGTTATTACAGAAGTTTCTTTATATTTTAAAGTTCACCTCGCTCCTCCGTAATATCCGTCCTGTAACTTTTTCAGTGTACCCAAAACTGCAGGGTCCAGAGATTTATGGTCCTCACCTGTAACACACACACACACACACACACACACACACAGACACACAGACACACACACACACACACACACACACACACACACACACACACGGATATAAAACACACTATAAGATGAAGCACAGGAGTATATTTAATGTGTGTAATGTCTGTGTGTGTGTGTGTGTGTGTGTGTGTGTGTGTGTGTGTGTGTGTGTGTGTGTGTGTGTGTGTGTATGTGTGTGTGTGAACTCACTCAGCATAGTCTGTGAAATGGGAAACGTGACGGTGGGTCGACCCGTCATCCTCCACCTCGATGCCAGGTAGGCGATTTCTGTCCTCAGCATCTCTACGATCATTTTATTGTCCAAAGCCAAATAAAACTGCTGATGGTCGATGAACTGGAGGAACGATGAGGAGGAAACATTTCATCAGGAATATATTAACCCTCCTGTTGTCCTCAAGTCAAGGAAGGAAGGGAGGGAGGAAGGATGGAAGGGAGGAAAGAAGGAAGGAAGGAAAGGAGGGAGGAAGGAAAGGATGGAAGGGAGGAAAGAAGGAAGGAGGGGAGGAAGGAGGGAGGAAAGAAGGATGGAAGAGAGGAAAGAAGGAAGGAGGGGAGGAAGGTGGGAGGAAAGAAGGATGGAAGGGAGGAAAGAAGGAAGGAGTGGAGGAAGGTGGGAGGAAGGAAGGAAAGGAGGGAGGAAGGAAGGGAGGGAGGAAGGATGGAAGGAAAAGAGGGAAGGAGGGGAGGAAGGTGGGAGGAAGGAAGGAAAGGAGGGAGGATGGAAGGGAGGAAAGAAGGAAGGATGGAAGGGAGGAAAGAAGGAAGGAGGGGAGGAAGGTGGGAGGAAGGAAGGAAAGGAGGGAGGAAGGAAGGGAGGGAAGAAAGGAAGGAAGGATGGAAGGGAGGAAAGAAGGAAGGATGGAAGGGAGGAAAGAAGGATGGAAGGGAGGAAAGAAGGAAGGAGGAAAGGAAGGAAGGATGGAAGGGAGGAATGGAGGATGGAAGGGAGGAAAGAAGGAAGGATGGAAGGGAGGAAAGAAGGAAGGATGGAAGGGAGGAAAGAAGGATGGAAGGGAGGAAAGAAGGAAGGAAGGAGTGAGGGAGGCAGGGAGGGAGGGAAGAAGGAAGGAAGGAAGGAGGGAGGGAGGGAGGGAGAAAGGAAGGGAGGAAGGACAGAGGAAATAAGGAAGGGAGGGAAGGAAAGAAGGAAGGACAGAAGGAAAGAAGAAAGGGGGCTGGAGGAAGGAAAAGAAGGAAGGAAGGAAAGAGAGAGGAAGGAAAGAAGGAAGGGAAGAAAGAGAGAAGGAGGTAGGAAGGAAGGACAGACGGAAGGAAGGAAGGAAGGACAGACGGAAGGAAGGAAGGAAGGAAAGAAGGAAGGAAGGAAGGAAGGAAGGAAGGAATATGAATAATCTATATGTGCGTCCTGTTTTCTAACCTGAGGTGTGAAAGAGAAGACGGTGTTTCTGATGATGTAGAACTTGGAGGTTCCCAGTACTCCTATAGTTCTGTAGGGCCGTCCAGTCAGGCCGAGCCTCGGGTTACGACCTGGGACAGAGTACTAGTTTAGATATTAACCTTTAAAACCTCTTATTTAATGTCAGTCTCGTCTGGTTTTGTACCGAGTCTGGCGTAGATGTGGCTGAGGACTCTGGCGGGTTGGACGTGGATCGGATGGATGTCGCCCACAGTTTCCACCTCGATGCCGTTCTTCAGAAGCAGCTGTTTGATCTCCTCAGTCTCGGCCAGAACGGACACTAAAAAAAAAGTTTCAAGACACAATTTAACCCTCCTGTTGTCCTCGAGTCAAGGAAGGAAGGAAAGGAAGATGGAAGGAAGGAAGGAAAGATGGAAGGAAGGAAGGAAGGAAGGAAGGAAGAAGGAAGGAAAGATGGAAGGGAGGAAGAAGGAAGGAAGGGAGGAATGAAGGATGGAAGGAAGGAAGGAAGGAATGAGGGAGGGAGGGAGAATGGAAAAAAGGCCAGAGTAAAGAAGGAATGGAGGAAGGAAAGGGAGGACGGATGGAAGGGAGGAATGAAGATAGGATGGAGGGAGGAAAGAAGGAAGGAGGGAGGGAGGGAGGGAGGGAGGGAAGAAAGGACGGAAGGGAGGAATGAAGGATGGAAGGGAGGAAAGGAAAGAAGGAAGGGAGGAAGGAAGGAAAGGAAGGAAGGAAGGAAGGACAGAGGAAGGAAGAGAGAAGGAAAGAAGGAAGGAAGAAAGGAAGGAAGGAAGGAAGGACGGAAGGAAGGAAGGAAGGATGGAAGTCTCGTTAACTCACCTTGTACGACTACATCTGGTTTGGGGATAGTAGAGAAACGTCTGTTAAGAGGGTCGATCTCTCCGGGGGCGAGAAAACCCTGAAAGATGGAAGGAACAGTCAAAACAGACGGGGTCACTTTGACCCTTATTTCAGAGTCACCTAGCTCTCTCATACCTGTACGTAGAAACGTGATTCAAACTTTAAAACAGAGGAAAACTTGTCCTCTCTGGAAAAATACAAAACTGTTTTTACGCAACATGTAAACTTTTCAAACTATGAGCAGTCAAACGAGGAGTGGAAATCACTTTTTCTTCAAAGTTAGAGTGGAAGCGGCAGTTAGCTTGAGTGAGAGATCCAGTAAAAAATAACCTTAATTTTTATTTTTAACTCGAGCTCACGGCCAAACTGTAAAAAGGAGATAAATAATTTTTTGTCAAAATGTAGACATAGGTGTTGGGATTCATAAAATGTAACTTTGACAGACGGGGTCTGCACAAAATTTAAATGGGGGGCCGAGACCGGCAGCAATACCTGTCTCGCTCCCCATTGACCCTAATGTAATCGTCTTCTTTTTTCAAAAGAATCTCACTCTGTCTTCACACTGAGCTTACTCGCTCATTTTAAGGAATATCTGAATAAACACTGTCAGAATCTGCCGGCTTCTGTGTCTCTCACAGTGTTTTCGGTTTTTGGACAGGAGTTACAGTTTTCTCACAGTTTGCAATTGTTTGGGACCTTGTCAGAAGCCAAATTCTGGGGGCATTTTGAGAATTTCCAAGCAGAGTCTCACACATCGCCGTAGCAACCGTAGGGCCTAAGCTGCCCTTAGCAACCGTAGGGCCTTAGCTGCCCCTAGCAACCTGTTGCTGGACAGAAACTGAGCTACTTTTTGTGATTGGCTAATTCTTCCTGTCTGTCTGTTTTGCCAGTTAACTGAGCTAGTGGCTGAGCTAGTATTGATACTCTCTCTACTGTATATATACATATGAATTATATTGACACTCTTACTGCTCAAATGCAGGCAGGTATGGTGTGTGTGTGTGTGTGTGTGTGTGTGTGTGTGTGTGTGTGTGTGTGTGTGTGTTTGTACACACTGTGTTGTGTGCTAACAGGGTATGTGTGAAGTGCTGTAATGTAGTGCTTAGAGTAACTGCATGTTGCTACTGCCTTGTGCTCTGTGTGCTACTCTCTGCTTACATCTACTGTTACACTTGATAGTGACTAGTATGATGTACTTAATACTGCCACAGTAAAGGTTACCGAGTTAGTGTTAGTGCAATTCTAGTGAAACCAGAATATGATCAGGGTGACTTTTGAACACTGGAAATAAATCACATACTCGTCCCAGCAGGAGTCCCGTGGCACTCAAAATTTCCCTGGAATCTTCTAGTTATTATTACTCTTCTCTTACAGCTTATAATTAATGTATTAAAATATAATAATGTTTTATTACAGCGATGACTAACTAACCTCAGCTAGAAGGTTTCCCAGGACGTACAGAGACTGCCCCCATTTCAGAGGTAGCTTCCCCATAGGAATCCTCTCCACAGAGTGAGGGTTGTTATACTCCTCCTCCACCTGTTGGTCAACACATAGATACATATAAAATAAAACATATATGTCAATACAATAGGATGTTTAAACTTAACCCTTATAAAGCTGTTACCTTATCAGGAGGGACGCTGTAGAGCTCGGGGACGAGTCGTACTCCGTCTTTCTGCTTGATCAGGATTCCCTCCAAAGCCTCCTGGTACTCCTGGACCTGGACGAGTTTAAATAAGATAAATGGTGATGGTGTGGCCTAAATTTCGTTGTGTGTCTCCCTTAGTGTTATGGATCAATAGGCTTGTAAGTAGGACGCATTCAGGGGTAAATTACCTGCTCGGGGCTGTTGGTGAAAATGCCGTCCAGTATGAGGTAAGTCCAGAACAGCGGCCATTCACACTCGATGTTCTCAAACAGCTTCAGCTCTGCAGACTCGTAATACAGACGGTTTGGATCCTGAAGAAACACAGAAAAGAAAACAGAGAAAGACTATTATTACCTTAATCTGTGCAAGAGTGCAATACAGTATAATAATAATATATGTGTCACTGACTAATAAAGGTTGAACAATTCAAAAATATCTTTAAAAATAGTTTTAAAAGCATCAGGTTCGTTAAAATGTACGTTTTGTATTTTTGTTGGTTTTGTCATTTGAAATTAATTGAATTTGAATTGAATATGCACCATTTTTTGCCAAAAGATAGAATGCTCCTGAAATTGTCAAATGGTGTAACCACAAAAGAATGATAAATATTAAATATTTTATCACCTACAGTGTATTTAAGTGGACTTATACCAATAATGACTTCAAATGTTTCCTGATCTCCATGGTTACCCAGATTAAAAGTAATATTTAGAACAACTGTATTCCATTAGCTTTATTTAATATAAAAGTTATAATGTAAGATCATGCCAAACTAGTTGATATGGTGTTTTATTGACTATTTACTGTTTTTAAGCAAGTTGAATTATTTGGTACAAAGTTCTTATGGTTACACCACTTAGACATTTTTACCATAATCCTCTAATATATTCTCTCTAAATGGATTAAAAGCAGAAATTCCCCCTCATCCTGCAGGAGTTCAGCCTCACCTCATGTCACTCTCTCTGAATGACGTCTTTACCTTTCTCTCTCCTCTGTGAATAATGCGCTCTGTGTGAATGGGGTGCATGTGTGGTCTTGTCCTCACACAAACACTCATCTATTGCAACATCTATTGGGAAAGAAATCCCTACTGAGTTGCTCTTCCTGAGGTTTCTTCTATCAGTTTTTTTACTTATTCTAATCAAGGTCTTTAACCCTCCTGTTGTCCTCGAGTCAAGGAAGGAAGGGAGGAAGAAGGGAGGAAAGGAGGGTGGGAGGAAGGAGAGAAGGAAGGAGAGAAGGAAGGGAGGAAGAAGGAAGGAAATGAGGGAGGGAGGGAGGAAGGGAGGAAGGAAGGAAGGAGAGAAGGAAGGAAGGAGAGAAGGAAGGGAGGAAGGAAGAAGGAAGGAAAGGAGGGAGGAAGTAAGGAAGGAAGGAAGAAGGAAGGAAAGGAGGGAGGGAGGAAGGAAGGGAGGAAGGAAGAAGGAAGGGAAGGAAGGAAGGAAGGAAGGAAGGAAGGAACAGTCAAAACAGACGGGGTCAATTTGACCCGGACACAAAGGTTAAGAACAGAGGATGTTGTGTTGCTGTTCTGACTTGACTACATTAAAACCAAATAAAAAATATAAGAGAAATACTTAAATAAAAGTCAATTTTAACTAATCAGACACGTAGAGAATAAGCCTTTTATTGTAGAGAGAAGAGGCCGAGAAGAGAGAAGAGGCCGAGAAGAGAGAAGAGAGAAGAGAGAAGAGAGAAGAGAGAAGAGAGAAGAGGCCGAGAAGAGAGAAGAGGCCGAGAAGAGAGAAGAGGCCGAGAAGAGAGAAGAGGCCGAGAAGAGAGAAGAGGCCGAGAAGAGAGAAGAGGCAGAGAAGAGGCCGAGAAGAGAGAAGAGAGAAGAGGCCGAGAAGAGAGAAGAGGCCGAGAAGAGAGAAGAGGCCGAGAAGAGAGAAGAGGCCGAGAAGAGAGAAGAGAGAAGAGGCCGAGAAGAGAGAAGAGAGAAGAGAGAAGAGAGAAGAGAGAAGAGAGAAGAGGCCGAGAAGAGAGAAGAGAGAAGAGAGAAGAGGCCGAGAAGAGAGAAGAGGCCGAGAAGAGAGAAGAGGCCGAGAAGAGAGAAGAGGCCGAGAAGAGAGAAGAGGCCGAGAAGAGAGAAGAGAGAAGAGGCCGAGAAGAGAGAAGAGAGAAGAGAGAAGAGGCTGAGAAGAGAGAAGAGAGAAGAGAGAAGAGGCCGAGAAGAGAGAAGAGGCCGAGAAGAGAGAAGAGGCCGAGAAGAGAGAAGAGGCCGAGAAGAGAGAAGAGGCAGAGAAGAGGCCGAGAAGAGAGAAGAGGCAGAGAAGAGGCAGAGAAGAGGCCGAGAAGAGAGAAGAGGCCGAGAAGAGAGAAGAGGCCGAGAAGAGAGAAGAGGCAGAGAAGAGAGAAGAGGCCGAGAAGAGAGAAGCGGCCGAGAAGAGAGAAGAGGCCGAGAAGAGAGAAGAGGCCGAGAAGAGAGAAGAGGCCGAGAAGAGAGAAGAGAGAAGAGGCCGAGAAGAGAGAAGAGAGAAGAGAGAAGAGAGAAGAGAGAAGAGAGAAGAGGCCGAGAAGAGAGAAGAGAGAAGAGAGAAGAGGCCGAGAAGAGAGAAGAGGCCGAGAAGAGAGAAGAGGCCGAGAAGAGAGAAGAGGCCGAGAAGAGAGAAGAGAGAAGAGGCCGAGAAGAGAGAAGAGAGAAGAGAGAAGAGGCTGAGAAGAGAGAAGAGGCCGAGAAGAGAGAAGAGGCCGAGAAGAGAGAAGAGGCCGAGAAGAGAGAAGAGGCCGAGAAGAGAGAAGAGGCAGAGAAGAGGCCGAGAAGAGAGAAGAGGCAGAGAAGAGGCAGAGAAGAGGCCGAGAAGAGAGAAGAGGCCGAGAAGAGAGAAGAGGCCGAGAAGAGAGAAGAGGCAGAGAAGAGAGAAGAGGCCGAGAAGAGAGAAGCGGCCGAGAAGAGAGAAGAGGCTGAGAAGAGAGAAGAGACCGAGAAGAAGGGCAGAGCTTTTGCTTTCAGCTCATTAACCAAACCAGCTCTTCCCGGTTCCCATTCCTGCAGCGCTAAGTAACGCTGACACACAGCTCAGAGCAGCCAAGCTCAGCTCGAGTGTTGACACAATACCAAAACCATGACTTTGATACAGTACAGGCAGAACTATGTTGATACTGACAACACAGGAAAGGTAATAATAATATATTTAGGGGTTGCAGATAACACCAGGACTACATGAGTAGAAGTAAGGCCATATTTAGCTCTGTGGGTCAATAAGTAATGAGCAGTTAGCAGGAATCAGTGTACTGGAACCATAAAAGTACAAAAACCCTTATGTTCTGTTCATGCTCCCTGAAGGAAGGAAGGAAGGAAGGAAGGAAGGAAGGAAGGGAGGAAGGAAGGAAGGAAGGAAGGAAGGAAGGAAGGAAGGAAGGAAGGAAGGAAGGAAGGAAGGAAGGGATAAGGATAAAAGCTGCAGAGTGCATATGAGGAATAATACAGAATATGAACAGGTGTTGTACAAAAACCCTTATATACTGTTCAGGCTCCCTGAAGGAAGGAAGGAAGGAAGGAAGGAAAGGAGGGAAGGAGGGAGGAAGGGAGGGAGGAAGGAAGAAGGAAGGAAAGAAGGAATGGGAGGATGGAGGAAGGACGAAAGGGAGGAAGGAAGGAAGGAAGGGAGGGAGGAAGGAAGAAGGAAGGAAAGGAGGGAGGGAAGGAAGGAAGAAGGAAGGAAAGGAGGGAAGGAGGGAGGGAAGGAAGGAAGGAAGAAGGAAGGAAAGGAGGGAGGGAAGGAAGAAGGAAGGAAGGGAGGGAAGTAAGGAAGGGAGGAAGGGAGAGAGGGAGGGAGGGGGAGGGAGGGAGGAAGGAAGGAAGGAAGGAAGGAAGGAGGGAGGGAGGGAGGAAGGAAGGAAAGAATATGATCAAAGAAGGAAAGGAGGGAAGGAAGGAAGAAGGAAAGAAAGGAGGGAAGGAGGAAGGAAAGAAAGAAGGAAGGGAGGGAAGGAGGGAGGGAAGGAAAGGAGGGAGGGAGGGAGGGAGAGAGGGAGGGAGGGAGGAAGGAAGGAAAGAAAGGAGGGAGGGAAGGAAGGAAGGAAGAAGAAAAGAAAGGAGGGAAGGAGGGAGGAAAGAAGGAAGGAAGGAAGGAAGGAAGGAAGGAAGGAAGGAACAGTCAAAAGAATATGATCAGTATGCAAAGGGTACTAATAAAGTAATGGTACTAATAAAATGGGGTATGGTACTTCTTTTTAAGAGCAGGGCATTGCAATACCTTTCTATTATTGGTACACTGTGCAACACTAGTGACCTGATGCTTGTATTAAATTAGCTTTCTGCTTAGTAGGGATGTGTCTGGCTCAAAACTGAAGCAGTTAAAAACAAAAAAAAGGAGGGAAAGAGTTGCAGATTTCATTTTGGACTTCCTTAAAACAGTCTATAATACATTTGTGGGGTAAAGATATACATGAGCACCGATCTGCTCAGACTCTACTGCTTTTGATGATGAAAACATAAATCAAATCAAAGGTGGATAAAAAGATAAAATAGGTGTTAAAATTGGGTTAAAAGGGTCGTCTGACAGGAAAAATGAAGACTGAGAGTCAGACTGATGTGGCTTCCACCTTTTAAACAGGTCTCTTACCTCTTTCGGTGTCTTATGTCCGTCTCTGAGGAACCTGCAGCAGCCGTATCGACCCTGAACAGACACACAGAGAGAGATAGAGGAAGTCAGCAGGGACAAAAGCAACTCTAACTGGAAAAGACATCTGCGTATTATCAGGTACAGTGCTAAATAATATCTCATAAAAGGTGCTTTGTTGTTGCCATTGATAATCAAAAATCTGGTTGATGTGGAGTCCCTCAGGGTTCGATTCTTGGGCTCCTATCATTCAATCTGTGCTCTCGTTAAGCCTGATTTACTGGAGTACCCAAGGTTTCTTTTCAGCTACTTTGTGGGAATTTGATGGAATAATACTTTCATATTGTTAGGTTGTTTCCATGTAAGCGCCATTAAGTAATAATAGAAGGTGTTAAAACCAGGCGGGGAGTTCTGGTCCTCTGAAATGAGGCCAACGTGGAAGTAACTTAGAACTGCATTCTATCAAAAGGCCACCAGGGGGCGACCGTCTCTATACAAGTCAATGAATGAGAATAATACTTCAATTAGGGTTAGGTTATGGTGAGAAGCTCATATACCAAAAGGTTTCTAAATGAAGTAAATAACTCTCCTCTTTCCTTTACTGCTGCTGTCAACAATAAAATACACTTCCTTCATCTTCCTGCTTTACTGATCATCTCAGCACCTGCAGTTTGGAGATGATCTCCTCCTTGGTCATGTTGACTATTTCAATGTCCTCAACAGCGAAGGCGGGATACGTGATGATGGCCAGAACGCCGGCATCCACCTCTTTAGAGATGGATGCTCTGGGTAACATGGAGGTCAGGATGGACTGAGGAGGAAGAGGAGGATGATGGTCGAGTTAGAGTCATCGGATGCTATAAGACAAAGCTTTTAAATCATCATATAAATACTGTGAGCGTCTAACCGTCTAACCTGGCAGTGCTGGATGTCGTCAGCCAGAGCGTGGACAACTGATCCAGGTCCGCCTTTAGCTCCGAACAGGTTGAGCTCGTCCAACGCCTCCAGAGCTGCCTGGAGGAAACACAGCATCAGTATCAAAAAGGTGAAAAGTCCATATTGTAGATATAATCATATATAATAATCTGGTTATACCTAATTATTTCAAATGAATGTTTAAATGTTTTATGCCTCTAGGAGTGTTATAAAGGAGTGTCAAAATGTCATTATATTGTATCTTACTTTCAATATAATGACGATAAAGCTACTACTAAATGAATGAATAAATAAATAAATAGACTACAGCTTGTTTAAAGACACATTTTAAAACAACAATGCTGATATTAATAATTAGCTCCTATTTGACTTGATCATAATCACATAACATTAAAAAATGGCAAGAGTCATTTTAAACTCCAGAGCTGCCTGGAGGAAAGACAGCATCCAGAAGGAGCCAATAAAACCCATCAGGGCTCATTGGGTTTGCTCTCCTATAGTGAGACATACAACATGAAAACTTTAAAGTAAATAAATACATACAAAAGCTAAACAAAAACATTTTTAAAAACTAAGGCGTTACACATGTAACAAGAAAGATGACAATTTACAGATGCATTGATCCAGCAAGAAGAGTACAGTTCATTTCTAAATGCTTTTAAACCAGGGGTGTCAAACATGCATCCCGTGGGCCAGATACGGCCCGCCGAGGGGTGTGATCCGGCCCACTTTCATCCTGTGTTCTTTTCCTTCCTTCCTTCCTTCCTTCCATCTGTCCTTCCTCCCTACCTTCCTTTTTTCCTTTCTTCGTTCCTTCCTTCCTTCTGTCCTTCCTCCCTTTCTTCCTTCCTTCCTTCCTTCCTTCTGTCCTTCCTCCCTTTCTTTCCTCCCTTCCTTTCTCCCACCTTTCCTTCATCCTTTCTTTCTTTCTTTCTTTTCTTTCCTCCCGTCCTTCCTCCCTACCTTCCTTTTTTCCTTTCTTCGTTCGTTCGTTCCTTCCTCCCTCCCTTCCTTCTGTCTGTCCTTCCTTCCTACTTTCCTTCCTTTTGTCTGTCCTTCCTTCCTTCTGTCTGTCCTTCCTTCTTTCCTTCCGTCTGTCTGTCTGTCCTTCACTGTCTGTCTTTCCTACTTTTCTTCCCTCCTTCCTTCCTTCTCTTCTTATTTCCTTCCATCTTTTTAATGATCCGGCCCACATGAGATCAAATTGGTCTGTATGTGGCCCTTGAATTAAAATGAGTTTGACACCTCTGTTTTAAACTGATGAGATTTCTTAATAGTGACCAATAAGTCTTGAACAAGGTGCAGCATGTGTTTCTTCTGTGTAAATATAAGTTATAGTATTAAAATGATGCCATGTAGTAGCAGAGAACAGTGTGGTTTATTGTATTGCTGCTGTACTACAAGACATTTAACACTGCACATTTAAAATACATATAAAATATTGTTATCCACTGCTGCTGGTATAAATATATACTGATAAGTGGATGTTATAATAAAGCAGGGAACGTCCTGTAGTGGTGCTCCTTTCCAAAGTCTTAAATTAACCTGTGTGTGTGTCCATGTGTGTGTGTGTGTGTGTGTGTGTGTGTGTGTGTGTGTGTGTGTACTGCGGATGAGTACTGCGAGTACTGTGTTATTTCGGAGTGAGAAGCCATTCTTGGAAGACCAGCGAGAACCTGATACCTCTTGTGCTCAGCCAGCCAAGGACAGCGCTCAGTCAGCCACAGCAAATGTTATGTGAAAACTTCATTACTATAATTTTCACCTTACAGGATTCTTGTTTGATGTTTCATTTCAATTAAAAAGGCTGAGACTAAACCCCCACCCCACCCCCGCCGCTAAAAAAAACTACTCATATCACTGAAAAAACAGGACGAGGAGGTTTCACTTTAAGGATTTTATCTGACCCTCAGTGATACCAGGAAGCTCCGATGCTACTGTGTACACATTCAGCACCAAAAACCAGAGTCTGCATCTGATCCCGAGTCAGTTTGGAGAGTCTGGGTCGTCTAAATGTCAGCGTAAAGGCCGTCGGAGTGACTAGACACCTTCCACCGTGCCAGAGATATTTACTGGAGCACCTGTTCTGCCTCCGTGGAGGAAAAGCTCTGCACTCACTCACTCACTAAGTCCCACGGGCTGGTTTCTCCTTCCTTTTCTCCCTCTGCTATCCTCCACTCCAACAGGAGGAGGAGGAATGAGAAGTGAGGCTGTTAATATACATTGTATGGTGTGTGTGTGTGTGTGTGTGTGTGTGTGTGTGTGTCTGTGTGTGTGTGTGTGTGTGTGTGTGTGTGTGTGTGTGTGTGTGTATTAACCTTGGCCATTCCTATAGAGCTGGCGTTAAGCTCAGTGATGCCCTGATTGGTTTTGTCTCCTCTTTCCCACATCCCATAATCCTGTGATGGAAAACCAGAAAAGAAGAAGAAGAAGAAGAAGAAGAAGAAGAAGAAGAAGAAGAAGAAGAAGAAGAAGAAGGAGAAGGAGAAGGAGAAGAAGAAGAAGAAGAAGAAGAGAGTATTAAATATAATAAACAACAACAAACATGTGACGTACAGTGTGAATGATAATGATAATGTTAATACACACTTACAGCCACTTTGTAAGCTCCCTCAATGTAAAACATGAGATTCTGCACAATGTCCACTTCATCTTGGGTGTAGATGATGTGAAGACCTACACACACACACACACACACACACACACACACACACACACACACACACACACACACACACACACACACACACACACACACACACACACACACACACACACACACACACACACACACACACACACACACCATCTCTTATAGCGTCAGGTTGAATAATCCATAATTTTGGAGTGTAATTAAAGCTGCACTACCTATTTTCTTGTGTGCAGTAGATATTTGGGTCAATGAGGTGATGTAACACAGTGTCCAATTGGTGTAACCAGTATTTTTTCATTAAAATCTGATTATATGTACAGTAAAATAAATGTGAACTAAAATGTTGGATAAATATAATCCACTTTTAGCAATGTAACGCTATGTTTTTAACAGAGAAATAAAATTTGTTTTGAGGCTATTTCCTGCTCAATATTGACAAAATGCTTTAAAATTGAAATGTAGAAATACTCCAAACAATGTTTCTTTTTATTTAATTTGTATTAAATGAAGTAATTAATTAAGTAATTATTTGCATAAATCCCCTTAAATACACTGTAGACAAATTTTAATATTCATCATTCTTTTGTGGTTACACCATTTGACATTTTCAAGAGCATTCAGTCTTACTTTTGGTAAAAAATGGTGCAAATTTCATTTCAAATGATATAAAACCAACAAAAATACAAAATGTATATTTTAACAAACCTGATGCTGCTTTTAAAACTATTTTTAAAGATATTTTTGAATTGCTCATCATGCCAACCCTTGTTTGTCACTGACCCATAGTAGAGGGTTTAGGTGTAGAAAAATTGAGGACAAACATTAAAAAATAATCAAATAATCGAATCTGGTTTAACAAACACAAGCAGCAGTGGAATAAAAATCATTAAAACAAACATAAAGACAATAGTTGAGCTGATTATTTAGATGAAATAATCCCAAATCAATTTATCTTCTACATTATCATAAATATCCCTTATAAGACACTCAGTGGAATCAACCAATCTGACTAAAATGATCCTCCTACCAATCTAAAAACACCTGCAAATCCCAGTAAATCACTAAAAATGAGCAAGCTTGAAAAGTGCCTCAGGATTTAAAATTTAAAAAAATCTCTTTGTTACATATTTTTAAATTTCCAACATACCCGACGCCGTCATCTGAGCGAGGAAGAGCAGGAACAGCGAGGTAGCGTCGACCTGCAGGTGACCCCACTCAGCGTCTCCGACAACAGGGGCGCAGGTCCTAGTGTTGTACTTGGCGTGGAGCGAGTCTGAGGTGCTTTTGCTGTATTTAAACTTCTCCAATTTATCCAGCTGTGGGAGGAAAGAGACAGCAGAGAGAGACGTAGAAGTATTCAACAAAGGAAACAATGAATGAATGAATGAATGAATGAATGCATTTTATATGAAGATAACAATATAAAAAAGATGTCTTGTGAATCATTTTATACACATTTCCACTAAATTTTGCCTTAATTTGTTGCTATCTTCAGAAATAACAAGAATTTAACAAAGTTTTGTGGGTTTGAACAATATTTGGCTCAACAGTGTGACTTTTAAATGACTTATGTTGGATTATTGCAAGAAAAAGGTTATAATGTGATATTTAAAAGGTAACCAAACTTGAGCTGAAGTCTTACAGGTTGGCAAAACTCTACTTCAAAGAAAGAAAAAGTAAGAATTGAGATTTATCGGAGGCTTAAAACGGTGCATCAGCTGGGTTCAACCTCTACTTTATTCACTCCTGCAGCTACATCCTTATCTGTGTGAGTTTATGTGAGTGCAAAAGAACGATAGAGGGTGGAAAAAAAGAGAGATGGAAGTGTAGGAAATCATTTGGAGACAACATACCTGCCTCATAATGCACTGAAGGACTCCTCTCATTAGCTTTACCACACTCTAAAGAGAGAGAGAGAGAGAGGGATGGTTGAATGGCAACAGAGAAACTTGAGTCTGGACCAGATAGGACACACACACACACACACACACACACACACACACACACACACACACACACACACACACACACACACACACACACACACACTAACACACAAGCCTACCTGCTCCAGCTCGTAGGCCTTGGCCTTGTCCTCGTCCCTGTCGGCGTTCTTCCTGTAGGCCAGGCTGAGGGCCCACACCGACACACAGCTGTAAACATTGTCTCGGACCCAGGCATGAGGTTGGTCGCCGCTGGCTGGCAGAAGACCCGATACTGGATCCTGATCGAAAGGTCAGAGGTCAGTCGTTAGCAGAATCCAATGAGACACATTAGTACGTGTGAATTGGAGGGAAACTTTGGTGTGTAATCAATTTTTGTTGGCTGTGCAGCTCAGAGGAAAAGAGTATAATTAGGGATTACTAATTAAATATATTGACTGACTAAAACATTCATTTAACACTCAAAAGATCTATTGGGGGTCTGTTTAGATGCAGTTTGAGTCAGATTTAAGAGAAAGTGTCCGCTCAGCATCTCGCAGCTGTCATCACATTTTAATTAAACTGTTACTCGACTCTGATTGAACGAATGTGATGCCATCTTTTTTCCAACTGAGGCCTGCCAGCTCCAAACCACAGAGGAGACCTTTGATAGAAATCTCTCAGGTGAAATAATCAAACTGCACAGGCAGAAAATGTGATGATATAAGATGCCAACTTTCATAGATATAAAAAAAAAGAAAAGCTTATTCAGAATTAAGTTTTAATAAAGTCTGAATACATTGACAAATTTCAAAAACACTTACTTGTTCTTATTTCCATTTTCTCCCCCATTGTTTTCTATTGATGTTTCTATTTGTGTTTCATGAAGCATATTTTAACCAATAGAGGACCAACAAATGCCATATATGACACCACACATCTCGGATAAGGTACAAATTTATTAGCTTATTTAATGAGTCAAACTATGACTATCAATTGTGTAATATGCCATGCAAGTTATTAACCAGTGTTTATGTAATTGTTGTATTGTCACATATAATTATTAGCTATTCTTACTTGATTTTTCGACACTTATCGTATTTTATTATATTCTGTGATCAAATTAAATGTTAAATGTTTGCAAAAATAAATTAAAGTGAGTTTAACTGGATTTCTTTAAGTTTAAAAAGAGTTTTAAGTATAATAAATTGAACTTTATGTTAACTCTGCTGGGATTTATTAAAAGCATTGTCCTTTGTCCTTCCACCGATGTATCGTCTCATTTAGTGGATATGAAGCTGGATCACCAAGAGTCTTTATCTAATTTTGCTCCATTTATTAAAAAACACATTGCCCTTAGGAGAGGATGTTGCTTTTTATCTGACAACATGTGATACTAGTAAAAAAGCACTGATGAGCTGAAACACTGCAGAGCTGGAAGCTAGAATAAAGATTCATCCTTGTATATAATTCCAGATGTATCCTGTGCATGAAAATCCACAAAACACTAATTTTTTCCTGGTCTTTATAAGTTATAAATGAACTGACAGCTAACTGAGACACCGTACCAGTCAGCTCTTTCAACATCCACTTAGGTTTCATCACTAATAGAAATGGAAATGTCACACAAAGTGGTTTCTGGGTACGTTACACAAGCGGTAGAGTCGACATGTCAGACATATACCAAAGCTCCAGTGTTTACTTCTTTATGTAAAAGAAGAGTATAAAGAAGTTCATTCATGAGTTTAGTCAGTAGTAGTCTAGAGCAGCTCTCTCTGTGTCACCAAACAGATTTACTGCCAATACTTTTATCGTTCTTTATCGAATGTATTATTGATGCATCTCAGGTTGCAGCTGCTCTCAGTGAGATTAGAGCAATGATCCATCTGAGCGGTGAGCTGTACACAACTCACTGGGGAGGGCCTTAACTATTCTCCAAGTCTTATTCTGACAGTTCTTGGTGTAAATATCTTTTAGACAGGATAGAGCAACGCCTATTGTATGTTCAGCCAAATGAGGGCCTTGAGTTTCTGTGCAGGGCCTTAAGAGTCCTGTTCAGTGCCGTTTCCATACCAGGTTTCTGGGATTGCCTCCCCGAAATTGCAGTCCCATTTTCTTCCTATCGTCTCTTTTTGCCTCCTTTACTACTCATCTTCTATTGTAATGTGCTGCTTTGTAATTGACCATGTTTGTTGTAAGTTGTAGGCTGTGTATTTATGACATCCTGGATGGTTCTGGTGGTCTATGGTTTCTAGTTGTGGATAAGGATGCATCGATTGGACTTTTTCAGTGCCAATACTGGTATCGATATCTGGGCTTTGGGTATCAGCTAATACCAATCAGATACCACTGTTTAATTAATAAGCCGTTTGCCTAACTGTGAGAAGGAGACTGGGATCAGTCTTTTAAGTGTAAAGAAAAATCAGGCTTGACTTAAATGTTGGTTTCCTAACTTTGTAAAGCAAAATGTATCAAATTAATACATTGATATAAATTTACTTAATTGTTATCTATTAAAATAATGGTTTCTGACACCAGATGGGCCCAGTGTCACCAATATCAGATCTGGCTATTTGCAGTATCAGATCGATATCTGTATTATTATCGGTGAATCTATAGCTGTAGTTTCGGGGACAATTGCTTCTGTTGTTTCACAAATTAAATCCATCACAGACTCAGTGACGTCAGCGAGTCCTGAACTTTCTCCAGACTCCGTCATGTAGTACAGAGGCCTCCAATTGACCTAACCAATTCCTGACCTCTTGTGTCACTGAGGGCAATCGTCATAGACTGTTACTACATACCTTGACCTCAGCAGATGGCCATGCTTCCCAAAAGAGGGTAGTGATTCTGCTCTGTAATCATTGCTGAATGGCATATAGCAGCCATCCAGAGTGAGCTTTATTGAAGTGTCCAACAACAATGACTCAGCATCTGTCAGCAGCTCAAGTCTTCGCAAAGACGTCTGTGATAATAACCAAGGTAAATTTCCTTGATAGAAAGTGTGATATCCATTTGGATGACAGTTCAGGTCAGATCAGGTGAGCAGGAACTGGACAGAAATTTAATATTCCCACTGTCACACCAGTCTAATTCACCATAAAGGACACTGTTCTCTAATTGAATGGCACTGTCTGGATTTTGCCAAGTTTTGATGAAACAAAGGACATTCATTAAAGCTCCTGGTTTAGTTTTTGATCTCAGTCCTTTCTAGTTGGAGTTCACAAAGGTCAGGGATTTGTAAAGTGTTTGTGTAGAAGTCCTGTTCTCTATCAGCTAGTTTCAAGACATTAGCAATACAGGCGTTTCTCATAAAGACTGGACAATGGATCAAAAACTGGAGAGAAGAAACTCCTCAGAATTAGTTACCAATTTCCATTCGTCACTCCTTAATTGGAAGAGACAAGAGCATGCAACTCTTTCTCTTTCTTTTTACACAATACTGAATGTGAGAATCAAAACTAGTGTCACTTTCTGATGTTTTCAGCAGGTTTTATACTGTTTTTACATTGCAAGGAGTCACTGTTGGTTTTCTTGGAGGTAATGTTTCAGACGTCAAACATATGCTAGTTTATAGGATTAAGGTTAGGTTTAGGATTGGAGTGCAACAGTGAAAGGAGATAATACACCAGCAAAATTTGTATCCTAATGTGCAAAACTGAAAAAAGTGGAAGTATAAAGTAGCATACAGTAGTAATGCTCAAGTAATATACCTCAAAATTGCACTTAAAGAACAAGAGTTGAGTAAATGTACTCTGTTGCTTTCAGTCACTGGGCTTCAATGCTTTTAAGTGAAACACACACTCACACACACACCATGAGTGTATGCAATTACATGTGTATGTGTGATATTTGGAAAAGTGCTGATGCCTTGTGCAACATCAACTTTTACTGCTTTGAATGCATGCAACATTTGAGTTTTACCCACTTGGGACTGACATTAGTAAAAAACTTCAAGCAGATATGAAACCTGAAGACTTTTTTTAACCCATAAGTTCATTAAAAAGGTGCGAAGCAACCAAAAAGGACATATTTTAAACTACTCACTTGGAGCCGCAGGATAGTTTGCTGTACTATCCGAGAATAGTTGTCCAATTTAACCCCAGAGTTGCTTCTGCTTCTCATGGTGACAAGTCAACAGTTCACTGCAAAGTATTTAAGGATTAAAAAAACATTAAAGTCATTTTTCGGTGCTTTTTTTAAAGAAGTCCGACAGGCCGAAAACAGCAAGACAGCCTCCACACTGAACCAGGAAAGCTGCAGCCTGGCTGTCAACAGCGGTGAGCAACGAGAAGTCCTGCAAGTGTTGTAACTTGAAGCTGTGGTGAACGATATTTCTTTTCCTAGGATGGTGAAGGTATGTCCCGCCCTCCTCTGGCTCCTGATTGGCTAATTATGACATTCTGACACTCACGATAACCAACCAGACTCCTCCTTCCTTAACCAACGAACCAATCAGAGGCAGAGTAGTATTTTGCCGTCCTAGGAAACACAATGGCAATCAAACCGGAAACTAGGACAGGTTGCATTCAAAATAAAAGAATGTCAGCCAGGAAGCAAATCCTTTATACAAATGACCTGAAATTTGTTTGAAATTTAGGCCCAGAATATGTAAGAAATGTATAAATTAATAAATGCAACATATAATATATATTATAATATAACATTGCACACATGTATATAATCTCAGGAAGTTTTGCATATTGCACATTTATATATTGCAGATTTATTTACACACAGACTGTTTACTGCATATTTTATTTTATTTGATCATTTTCACCTTTACACTGCTATTTTTTCCACTGTACTGCTGTGTCAATTTGAATTTCTCCCTATCCCTAAACATGTTTTCTCCAATATAATTTAATCTTGATAGAATATGTCCAAAACAAAATTAGTATGTCTTTTTCTCAATGAGAGAATTAGTTGTTTCCTGCTAAATTAGCTACCTCAATATGGTAATGTGTTGTTTGTTTGTTTGTTTGTCGTTATCACAGCTCACTAACACAAAACAGATGTGTGTGTGATCAAGGTTTGTTCTTTAATTTTGTTGTTTTTGTTGTATTAACTGTTTCTTTTTTTCTTTTAGTTTTCTGGATTCCGACGCTACAACTGCGCCCGTGAACGCCTCGTACAGAGCGGCCCGACAGCGACACTCAGTGGCGGTTTAGTGGAACTGCAGCTGCAGTTCTTTGAATGAAAACACTCAACGAGAACAAAATCTCCTTTCTTTTTATTTTATTTCACGTTTGTTTTGGAAAAATAAACACGTGCTTCCTGTTCAACTAAAACCAACATAGTTCTTTTGAATTGAACAGAATAAATAGAGATGATTTGTGTACAAGATTGCACAGATCTCGCTTCTTGGCCTTTACGTTCCAGTAGATTTCCTCTTTTCCACAGTATTCTCCTTTCTATAATGATATGTGTATATTAATAATGGATCCACTTCTTCTCTGTCATTTTGTGCTTTGTGTGCATTGAACTTAATTGTTTCTCTTTCTGCTTCCCAACAACATTTAAACATCAAGATGAAGAGTTTTATTACTGATTTAAGTTTGCAGACATCCAGACTTACCTGTATGATGTTCAGATCAGCTGTTCTGCCCGGTTGCGGTTAATAACGTTTAATTGGTCTGATCGGAGGTTTCTTGCGGAAACTAGATCTGACTGATGCTCCATCAAACCTCCGCTAGTCGGCGCTGGTGCCTCTCACAGAGCCCAGTAGACCTTCAGAGCCTCAGGGTTTATGGGGATGGAGGGCAAGGTGAGGGTATCCAAGCTCCAGAGTCTCAAATCCTCCAATCGCCATGGCCTCACGACTACAATGCATCTGTTCCCCTCACAGTTACCAAAAAATAGAGCCTAGCACAACCAAAACCAGACGTTTTCACACAGATTCGTATGAGTTGCACAGACAAGTGATCCCGTAATATCAGATCTGAGACTTTTGAGGCTACATAGAAGGAAAAGCAAAACCTGCATTAGCAACAGCATTAGTTGAGGCTTTTGTTATTATGGCATACTTTTACTTCATGTTGTTTCCCTAATGTAGTGACATGATCATTGTGGAGCTTCATATTTATCCTATATGATTGAAATGTTGAGAATACATGCTGCAGTTATAAATGCTATTGTAACGCAAGAAGAAAACAGTGTTCAATCAGTGACTTCAAAAAATGATTACTATTGTGTTTACAAAAACTGTCTGTGGTCAGTCTCTTTCATTTTTCTGAGGCCAGCCGCAGCCAGTGATTGAGGGAGCTCTGAATTGTAGAGTTTGTCCCCTTTTCTCTGTCTCCACCTGCATCGTCATCATCCTCTTGTGATGAAACATGGTCGAAATTTTCTAGGGACAAACCTCTGCAAGAGATGAGTTCTGATATTTCTGCAATGGCCAAGGAAGTGTAAATGTGGTCTGAGTGTTGCCTATAAGGGAAGGAAACAAAGACAGACTAAATTAAAAAGAAGAAGTGGGAGAAAGTCTGATTACACTCATATGAAATGTAACTTCTCTCTTTCTGTTGCATTATTGTTGATGGAAAGTAGCTGTGTGACAGACAGTCAGTGTTGGATGTGAGGATGAGGCCCACTATGATCTGTGTGCTGGGATTATTCTGTAAGTACATTACTGACTTTGTTTGCATGGCAAAGATTAAAGAACATGTTCCGGATTAATCAGATTTACAGAGTATCACTGGTTTAATCAGTTTTGGAAAAGTAAGGTATTGTTATGTATGTAGAATTTAAATTTCATTGTTTGTTTGTTTTTTTTTAAATTTACACATCTCATTTATTTTACTTTAATTCATTTCCTTCGTATTTGCTGTATATAGACTATATATCTAGTTTTAAATGTTTTTATTATGATTTTGACGTTTTTTTCAGTTGTATTATGTCTAATGGAATGTCTCTTTTTTTTTAGTGATGAATACACTCTTCTATGGACACTCTAAAGGTGACCTATTATTTTTTTATTCATATATATTATGTTCATCATGTACTGTTTGCTCTTATGTAACATTACCAGGAAATCGTCTGATGAAACTCTGGGTGTGTGAAGTCTTTCTCAAATTTTATCTGACGTTTTCAGTATTTAAGGTGTTAGGCAATCAGTGACAGACTGTCATCTCTGAAAACACACACAGTCATATCAGAGAAGAGTGCGCTACAAGCTGTCGTAAATTCAAGCTCTCTTTTAACTCATTTGTAAGAGTCTTTGGGATTTGCAACAGTGCGTGACAAACGTCCATACCAATATTTAAGTTCAATGTGTGTATGAAGTGTGTGTATATAGTACTCAGACATCGTGGAACAGCGAGTTAATTTGCCCTCTCATTTCTGCTCTGTTTAGTTTGGAACTTTTACAGTACAGGATAGTATATCTTTCTTTACTGTAAAATGTGTGTTAAAATTGTAATCCTGCCAAATAGTCCCCATGTTTACTCAATGTACCTGTAATCAGATTACGTCTTTATTTCTGTAACTGTAGCGGAATACAGTTAGGTTTAGGTATTCTGGAGGACTGTTTTACTGTCCTCAGTAAAACATCTTTATCTGACAAACAGATGTGATTACAAAAGTCTGCTCATACTACTTGATTATCTGTTTATCTATGCTTTTCATGCCTTGTGTTTTTTCTCTCTTCATTTTATATTGCTTTGAGCTAACTGTGTATATTTGGTTTGAACAGCTTCCAATAAGACTGTTGTGACTCTGCAACCAAATTGGCCTCTGATATACAAAGGAGAGGCGATCATGCTTAGATGTGTGATCCACGACGGAGACACAGAGTGGGAATATGAATGGAAGAGTCCCCATGACACATTTCCAAATAACAGTGAATACAGGATTAGCCAAGCTTCTTCACACCACAGTGGAAACTACAGCTGTAGAGGCAACATGAGAAATGCACAAAACATTTCAACAGAGTGGAGTGCTAACATCACAGTAACAGTATCTGGTTGTAAGTTTGATCCCATTCAATTTTACACTGAAAATATTAAATGTTCAAGAAAATATATTTTTGTTAATACATATTTAGAAAGTATATCATTAAGATTACATCACATATTTACATGCAAAATAAAATATCTATAATAGATAAAATGATACCGCTTTAGATCAGATATATTTGCTGTCTAGGGACTAAAGTTTTATTATAACATTCATTCATTTTCATTCTGACAAAATCACTTTCCAACAGATCCACCAGCAGCTGTCCTCACTGTGTCTCCATTATGGCTCAGTCCTGGAGACTCAGTAACTCTGAGCTGTGAGGTTGAACATCCATCTGCAGGATGGAGGTTTTACTGGTATAAGGCTGTTCCCAAAGAATATGAGTACCGTAATTACAACTATGAGCTTCTACCTGGTAGCATCAATGGGACTGAACAGGATTCCTACATCATTCATGGACCGACACACACAGCAGGATATAAGTGCAGGGCTGGAAGAGGAGACCCAGTGTATTACACTCAATACAGCAGACATGGGTTTGTTTGGTCTGGAGGTGAGTTTGTTTGTTTTTGTCTCCTTCTGTTAAGACACACTTGTAATGTCATTATCTCGGTTATTGATTGTGGTGAACCTATGACCTTTCTCAAGTCCAGATTTCAATTCAACACACTCACCAAACAATGTTGATGTTGAGTTATTTTACATACTGGACTGAGCTGTATTTCCTTCTTTATATCTTCAGTTGACCTGAAAGTAACAAAGCACCAAAAACTGAGATATTAGTATTTTACTTGTTGAAACCAAACTCTTTTCTTTGCAATGAACACTTTGGATACTTGAGCTCATCTTACAGTCAATATTAATTTCTTTTACTTACACACTTACACTTACACAACAGGCTAGACAGGTGTGGTTAAATGAGACTTCATCAACATGTAGACAAACAGAACAGTCAAAATCTAGTAATGAAAAACCAGAAAAGTCAGCAGGAAACAAAGCAGGTTAATGGACAAAGAAACAACTAGAAACCTGAGAAAATCAGACAGATGAGAAAAAAATCAAACCACTCTGTAGCACACTTCCTGTCTCCACTGTCAGTCCATATGCTCTGTATGTTATTAACACTCAGTTTCACTAAAACACAGCACCTGGTGCACCATTTATATGATTCAGATGTTTTTATTCTCACAATAAATAGTGTTAAAAGTACAAAAAAGCCAATTATTTCCATTGTGATCTTTTTAAATGTAATATCTGTACTTGGTTTTTTCATGACATGTTTTTCAGATGTTCATTCAGCATTGACTCTCAAAGTGAGTCCTGACAGAGTGCAGCACTTCACCTCTGACTCTGTCTCACTGAGCTGTAAAGGAAACTTTTCTGAGTGGAGAGTGAGGAGCTTTCCTGAGGAAAGCTACTGGCTATTCAATACAGACTGTTCTAAGTGGAGGTCCATGACTGAATCCACATGCAACATTAACAGATTTCAGCAGAGTGATGCAGTGTTCTGGTGTGAGTCTGGATCAGGAGAGTTCAGCAATGCAGTCAACATCACTAGACTGGGTATGTTTTCATTACATATATCTTATTTTCATCTTGTATTTAAATTATTTTCAACATGGTGTCACTAAGTACATTTCCCGTGTAGACCAACCAGTTATATACTTTGACTTTTGATAGAAAAAATATGTTGTATTGTAATCTTTTTGCTAGAGATTATTAATAAAGAAATATCATCTCATCAGTAAGAAAATCAGACATTATGTGTATCATGCAAATTAAGTTGTGTGCTTGTCAAAAACTGTCAGTTTGATATCATTTAAAATAGTAAAGGGCTTGCCTCTCAACAAAAAACTCAAACAAACAAATTAAAGTTTCTACAGTCATCCACTGTTTCTTTCATGTGTACCTGTTAGCTCCAGGGCTAACTAGCCATAGCTATATTTCCCGTTACAAGACACGTGTGTAATAAAGCTGAAATGTTGGGTCTTTGCTCAGCTACACTGATTCTGTGAAATATATTAGTTGGAGAAAAATGAAAGTATATGTGTGATCTATTCACACATATACTTTGTGTCTGCATCTGTTTTACAGATTCATATATTATTCTGGTGAGCCCTGTGCATCCTGTGACTGAGGGAGAGTCTGTTACTCTAAGCTGCAAATTGAGGAGAGGAAAATTACTTTCAAACGTGGTTTTCTATCAAAATGACAAACTTATCCAAGATGATACCAGCAGAGAGCTGAATATCTCTGCAGTGTCAAAGTCAGACGAAGGTTTCTATAAGTGTAAATACTCAGGAAATGAATCACCACAGAGTTGGATGTCAGTTCAGGGTGAGTAGGATTAAAACAATTCATTCATTTAGTTTTTTTGTTAAATGTGTTTCTGTCTTTAAAAGAAATGTGGTCAAACAGAAATGAATGTTTACCAGTTTCATTTCACCTGATTTATCATATTGGACTAACTTGTCTTACACTTTACATCAGGACCATTCAATAATTATCCATCTTAATACAAATATAAATTAATGACCAGTCAAACACTGCTTAAAGACTTTGTCAATTCAGTTTAACAAAAGTGTTATAGAAGTTAATTAAACGTATAACTAGTTGTCATTTATTATCTATTACAGCAGTGCCAGTGTCCAGGAATGAAAACTCTTCATCTCTTATACCATTAATTGTTGGACCGGTTTGTGGAGTTGTATTTATTATTCTTTTGCTCCTGTTGTATCACTACAGACGATCCAAAGGTGAGACTTTTTCCTTCTGAATTTAAGTGTTTTATGATTTAATTATTCAAATACAAAGCTGTATTCTGGTGCCATGATGTGGAATAACAAACAAATAATTTACAATAAATATCCTTTTCACAGATTCACACTCTATCAGGTCGGTACAAAACTCTCCTCTCTTTTTTTAATGTAATAGCAGTACCTTCAATTTAACTGAAATTAATTGTATTTGTTAAAATATTTTAGGCCAATCCAGTCTGAGAAAACCAATCAGGACTCTCCTACACATCACATGGTCAACCTGAATGAAACTCCTGATCGTGTATACTCCTCTCTTTTCCGTGGTCAGTCTACTACATTTATATTACTCTTATTCAAAATCACAAAAAAAGACTGACAAGCAGTTGTTGCATTATAATTATTAAACAATACCTGATGAGATAATATGTGATAATGTGGTGACGATGATGATAGTCAAAAATCCCCACTTCTCTGTCTGTCGACTCTCTGAGCTAACTGCTAACCCTGCTAGCCTCTCCGCCTACACCAACTCACGTTACAGTGTGCAGTCCAAGCAAATACATAAACACATTCAAATATACATTTTGGCTCCTACAGTCACAATACATAAGACATGAACCTGTTGTTGAACTCACTAAATAAACCAGTGGATCAGTTTGAGGAATAGTCTCAAAGATTTGTCACATAACTTGTTTCTTCTACCACATGCACAAAAGATCAGACTAGAACATGGTTTTAAATTGTTGTTATTGACCCAAAACTATAAGATTTGACTAGATTCCAAAAATATTATCACCATTGTGGTGTTAGGACTTTGTAGTCTTGGTTGTGATTTATTAAGCATCAATGTCTACTAAGAAACTAAAGACCCCAAAACATCTAAGATTCCCTGTTGTTACACAAAAAAACAAGGAAAAGAAACATGAGGATTTTTGTTATAAAAGTGATGTTTGATTGGTATCATGCAATTAAAATGATTAATTTGATTTTCACCTTTTACTCACAGGTGATGTTAGTATCTATGAATCAGTCAGAGGCTCTGAAGACTCTGAAAACGGTAGAGTATACACCTTCACATGGAGCAGTCTGAAATTCAACAATTGCATCATTTAAGGATATGTGGATACACACCTACCACAAGATAGATGTCTCTGACTATCTCTGACTGAATTTAACAGTCATATCTATGAGAAAGACAGACTGTAAACGACTCTACATACTGATCTGTGCTCTTGGTTTGTTTTTAGATGTTTATGTCAACTCTGGAGCACAAAGTCAGAATCTGAAACTAACCAATCGGCAACGGTGAGAGCTGAAAGGTGGGACTTCTAAGTGAGACAAGTGAATCATAATCGTACCTATCCAGCGTCTATCTGCACATCTTTTGAACAGAAGGTTATCAATTCAAACCTCCGCCTGGGGCAAGGATGTTTAAATGCAGTACAGTGTGGGCTCTTCTTAAATGATGTAGTAATGGAAAATAGTAAAACCTCTTAGTAAATATATTTATACTGTTAATTTTTGTAGTCCATATAATACACATGTAGATAGAAGGAACTGTAGCTGTTGACTCAAAATTGAACACAATAAGATAGTATTGCATTCATTTTGTGCCATTATGTTTTTTTTTCCTTTTTCAGAAGCTTAAATAGATCATGTTGTTATTGCATGAAGTAGAAACCAGTGTTATGAAAGTTAACAACAGTTGTTCAATATAGTAAATTGAAGGAAAATAATATTGGACCTCATGTTGTTTCCACAACAATAAGCAAGGACACTTCAGGGAATTGAACCCAGAAAACCACGAGTACCATTACCAGTGATTTTTGCTTTTTTTAGGCTACATGGAAGGTAAAGCAAAATCTGCATTAGCAACAGAGTATTATTTGAGGCTATTGTTATTGTGACATTTACTTCATGTTGTTTATTAAATGTAGTGACATGTTCATGTGTGCAGCTTCATATTTAACTTATGTATAATTGAAATGTTGAGAAAACATGTTACAGTTATAAATGCTGTTGTAATGCAATAAAAAGAAAGCAGTGATAATTGTTAGATTCATTAAGCACAATAAATTATTTCAGAAAAGTTAGTTTATACTGTTTTGTATGTGTAATGTCTCTCACAATCTCATTTGCCAAATAAATGTGATCATGTGACTGAAACCTATATTTGTACCTTAATGCTGTGAAGAAGCACTGCATTTCAGCCTGGCAGCAGAGGAGGACGACTGCTGCTCCATGTCCCTCCTCAGCACATACTGCTTCAGCAGGGTGTCCTTCACAGCCAGAGTCCAGACCCTGTTCCTGTAGCTGAGAGACAAGAGTTTGTCAAAATATCACATCAACTACATCTACACACCTTCTAATGAAAAACCAACATCACATAGTGACTCATCTGCGCATGTCATCAGCAACAGTGAACACAACAGCTGTAGATCCTGTGGGGTGAGTGGTTTCAGTAGAGCCCTGCATATGTCTGCTCCTCAAAACCTTAATGTAGAGTGACTCAATTAACATAAATGAAGGGGGGCAAAATATGAGGAACACTTTTCAATATAATGCACCTCAGTACATCACCACCACTACCTTAATTGCAACAGTAAAGTACAATTATCACATCTCTGACAATGTTTTAAAAAAACCTGAATGTACAACTAAGCTCTGTAAATGGATGTATATGTGTTCCTGATAAAGTGGACAGTGGGTCTATAAAGACGTCAGCTGTTACACACAGATTTCAGGTTAATATTGTGCACTTATTTGTAATAAAAAAGTACTTATGGATGAATCCTGAGTTCCATGTCCATCTGTCATAACATTTTTATTTTAAGTAGCAAAAGTAGTAAAAGTTCAAGATAAGCTCTCCTCCACCACCAGAATTTTGGACTGAAGATTGTTGAATGTGTCGCTGCCATTAATATAAAAATAAATCCCTTTAAATATTCTGCACAGATGAAGATGTCTAAAAACTTAAAAAAGAAAAAAACTTTGATGCAAGTTAAACTGTGTTCAGAAGACTCATTCACCTCTCGCATCTCGTATCTTGTAATGTGAGAAAGTCACCAGTTAACACGGTCACCGGTAAAACTGATACTCTCAGCTGCTGATTAGCACAAAATCTTTTGTGGGTAAACCCATAAAATGAAGCAGATTGCAGGTGCAAATACTACTTGAAAGTGTTCGGTCATCTCTGAACACGATACACCCACACCGTCATATCAGTGGAAAGCAGTTTTGTGCGCGACAAGATGCCATTAACTCAGGCTCTCTTCTAGATTCAGGGACTACCACGGGGCGTAACAAACGTCCCCGCCAACTTTTAAATTCCAGTGTGAAGTCATACGGTATCATCCTCCTTGCAGACCATTTTGGAACAGCGAGTGAATTTTCTCTCTTACGGTCCGACAGCGACACTCAGTGGCAGTTTAGTGAAACTGCAGCTGCATATATTTGAACGAAAACACTCACCAAGCGCAAAAATCTCCTTACTTTTTATTTTATTTTATTTCACGCTTGCTTTGGGAATATAAACGTTCCATGTTCAAATAAAACCAACAAAGCTCTTTTTGAATTGGACAGAATAAATAGAGATGATTTGTGTGCAAGATTGAGCACAAATCTCGCTTTTTGGCCTTTAGGTTCCAGTAGATTTCCTTTTTTCCACAGTACTTCTCCTTCCTGTATGATGTTTGTATATATATATATATATATATATATATATATATATGCTGGATCCACTCATTCTACTCTGTCATTTTGTGTATTGTGTACATTGAACGGACAGGAAGGTGCCTCTCACATTTGATGTGTGCTGTGTGCTGACCTATCAATAAAGCCAGGCTCCACCCATGCCTACAGAACAGAAGTCCTGCAGAAGAGACTCTTAACAAACTCATTAAAATGAGGAAGTACTGTAGAGTCTCAGATCACGTATTTCACACCTGATTGACAGCAGATAACAGAAAGGGTGATAGGGAGTGTTCAAGATGCAAACCATAGAGTTTAATGTCAGATTTAATCACGCTGACCCCTCCGACTTTCTGTTAATGAGAACTGAGAAATGCATATTGTTTGTCCACATAATTTTATTCAAAGTCAGTCATTTGACTTACCTTCTACTACCTCCGATAACCTACCTGCTTATCAACACATTACATGTAGTGTGAATGTGTGAATCTATTGCAACATATCATTTGTGTTGACAAAGTTATGTAGACTGCAGGACTGCATTAGTACCTCCAGGGATAATGCTGCTGTCGAGTGGAAACCTTGTAAATCCATATTTTGTTACCAGGTCACTGTTAGAAACTTCTCAGATGGTGACCATAAATATCAACATTAAGAGAATGGGTCAAGCCTTGTGTTGTATTTCTGTAGAGCCTGACAAAGAATAAGCACACAAATGTTTTTCTCCCATTATTGACAGCACCTTTCTGCTCAAGGCCCCTGTGCACTTGCCCAGATTGCCCGTATGGTAGATCCGGCCATGGTCAACAGGCAGCAACACATAAAATGGTGATGGTAAATTTGTTGATTTTATGGTTTATGGATGTGAAATAAATACTTATTGTTTCATATAACATTTTAATTTAACATTTTCACTTTGCAAAAGAGATAAGTTAAGATATTTCGGCAGTGGCCAGTAAGTGTAAACCTGTCAAAGTTTAGGTCAAACTAACTGAAGTGGTCTGAGTGTTGCCTTTAAGGGAAGGAAACAGCAGACTACATTCAAAAGAAGAAGTTCGAGAAAAACTCTGATGTCATATTCAAATGAAATGTAACTTCTCCCTCTCTTCTGCATTTTTATTGAAGCAAAGTAGAAACATTTCTCAGACTCGGAGCAGCTGAGTGACAGACAGTCAGTGCTGGATGTGAGGATGAGGTCCACTATGATCTGTGTGCTGGGATTATTCTGTAAGTACATTACTGACTTTGTTTACATGGCAAAGATTAAAGAACATGTTCCTGATTAATCAGACTTACAGAGTATCACTGTTTTAATCAGTTTCAGGTTTTGGTAAAGTAAGGTATTGTTATGTATGTAGATTTAAAATTTCATGTTTGTTTGTTTAAAAATGTTTTGTTTTGTTTAACATATTTCATTTTAAAGAGTTGTTTTACTTTTATGTGTTACTTCCTACTGACTGTATATACTACATACAACGGTTATGTAGTAATATACAGTATGTAGTCATGGGTGTGAAATAAATACTTATTGTTCATTCAACATAATAATGTAACATTTTCCAGGCACAAACCTTTGCACAAGACATAAGTTAAGATATTTCGGCAGTGGCCAGTAAGTGTAAACGTGTCAAAGTTTAGGTCAAACCAACTGATGTAGTCTGAGTGTTGCCTTTAAGGGAAGGAAACATAGGCAGACTAACTTCAAAAGAAGAAGTTTGAGAAAAACTTTCATTTCAAATGAAATGTAACTTCTCCCTCTTTTCTGCATTTTTATTGAAGCAAAGTAGAAACATTTCTCAGACTAATCAACTTCTTTGCTTTATGAAACTCCTGGGTTACTATGATAGTATGTTTTGGGTCATTGTCCATCTGTACTGTGAAGCGCCATCCAATCAACTTTGCTGAATTTGGGTGAATCTGAGCAAATAGTAAATACTAGAGACCTATTGCCATTAGAAGCCATACATGCCCAACCATCACACTGCCTTCATCTTGTTTTACAGATGATGTGGTATGCTTTGAATCATGAGCCGTTCCACGCCTTGTCTACCCTTTTTTCTTCCCATCATTCTAGTACAGGTTGATCAGAGTTACATCTGTCCAAAGAATGCTGTTCCTGAACTATGCTACTTTTTAGATGTTTTTTGGCAAAGTCTAATCTAGCCTTTCTATGCTTGAGGTGTATGAATTGTTTGCACCTTGACGTGAACCCTCTGTATTTGCTCACGTGAGGTCTTCTCTTTATGGTAGACTTGGATAATGACATGTCTATCTCCTGGAGAGTGTTCTTCACTTGGCTGGATGTTGTAAAGGGTTTTTTCTTGTGGACACTACTAATGTGCTTGAGAGCCCTCTGATGGAATTTTTGTGGTTTTTGCAACCTAAGGATGACCTGTTTTACTTTCATTGAGAGCTCATTTGATTGCATGTTGTGGTCCAGACCTTTTACCTGCTTAACTGATGATGAAATAACAATTATTTATGGTCCCCTTCCTCCAATTTGGATGTGAATATCCTCAAATTAAAGCTGATAATCTGCACTACATATCTGTAAATTGAATATGTTTTGGTAAAATAACAAAACTGTCAGTGTCCAGATGTATATGGGCCTAATTGTATATGTATTATAAATGTCTTCATTATGATTTTGACATTTTTTTTCAGTTTATCTGATCAAGTTTCTTTCTTTTTTTAGTGATGAATACACTCTTCTATGGACAGTCTAAAGGTGATCTATTTTTTTTTAAATTTATATATTATATTCACATGTACTGTATTACTCTTAAAAACCCTTGTTGCGTGTCACATATATGTATCATTTTACTCCAAGTATCAATATAAATTCTCAAATGACTTTATTATTGCCCAAAAGTGTAAAATAGTATTTTCCTCGAAATGCATGTTCATGTAGGGAGACCAGATGTTGTGCTGACCTTTGAGAAAAATTTGATATTTACCAAAGAGTTGGTTAACTGTATTTACTGATAATGTATTATCAACATGGTAAAAGTGTGACAATCCTCAGTTCAGCTCAGTTTATTACTTGACCAACTTTTCCCCCTGCTAGAAATAATCTTTTCACATGTGAATGTTTTAAGAAACATGGCTGTGACCACCCAGGTCAACATCTGTTTTTGTATAAACTTTACGTCTTAATGCTGAATAAAGGGTTTTGATTCTTATTCATTTTTAATTTAATTTAAATTTACAGTAATCTGCCTGCTTCGTAACCCAGACAGCAACAACACAACTACAGGACATTATTAAACCGTTCCCAAAATGACTAATGTTGAACAGTCAAGTCTCTCTGCACTGTGAGATGAATGACTCCTGTAAGAGTTTAAGTTTCGGTATTCTGGAGGACTGTTGTCCTCAGTAAAACATCTTTATCTGACAAACAGATGTGATTACAAAGGTCTGCTCATACTACTTGATTATCTGTTTATTTATGTTTTTCATGCCTTGTATTTTTTTCTCTCTTCATTTTATATTGTTGTGTCCTAACTGTGTATATTTGGTTTGAACAGCTTCCAAGAAGGCTGTTGTGACTCTGCAACCAAATTGGCCTCTGATATACAAAGGAGAGGCGATCATGCTTAGATGTGAGATTAACGACAGAGACACAGAGTGGGAGTATGAATGGAAGAGTCCCCATGACACATTTCGAAATAACAGTGAATACAGGATTAGCCAAGTTTCTCCACACCACAGTGGAAACTACAGCTGTAGAGGCAACATGAGAAATGCACAAAACATTTCAACAGAGTGGAGTGCTGACATCACAGTGACAGTATATTGTAAGTTTGATCCCATTCAATTTTACACTGAAAATATTAAATGTTCAAGAAAATATATTTTTGTTAATACATATTTAGATAATATATCATTAAGATTACATCACATATTTACATGCAAAATAAAATATCTATAATAGATAAAATGATACCACTTTAGATCAGATATATTTGCTGTCTAGGGACTAAAGTTTTATTATAACATTCATTCATTTTCATTCTGACAAAATTACTTTCCAACAGATACACCAGTACCTGTCCTCACTGTGTCTCCATTATGGCTGAGTCCTGGAGACTCAGTAACTCTGAGCTGTGAGGTTGAACATCCATCTGCAGGATGGAGGTTTTACTGGTATAAGGCTGTTCCCAAAGAATATGAGTACCCTGATCACATCTATGAGCTTCTACCTGGTAGCATCAATGGGACTGAACAGGATTCCTACATCATTCATGGACCGACACACACAGCAGGATATAAGTGCAGGGCTGGAAGAGGAGACCCAGTGTATTACACTGGATACAGCGGGCATGGGTTTGTTTGGTCTGGAGGTGAGTTTGTTTGTTTTTGTCTCCTTCTGTCAAGACACACTTGTGATTTCAATATTTGGTTATTGATTGTGGTGAACCTTTGACCTTTCTCAAGATTTCAATTCAACACACTCACCAAAAACACTGTTGATGAATTATTTTACATACTGGACTGAGCTGTATTTCCTTCTTTATATCTTCAGTTGATCTGAAAGCATTAAAGCACCAAAAACTGAGATATTAGTATTTTACTTGTCTAAACCAAACTCTTTTCTTTGCAATGAACACTTTGGATACTTGAGCTCATCTTACAGTCAATATTCATTACTATTACTGACACAGCAGGCTGGACAGGTGTGGTTAAATGAGGCTTTATCTGTTCATCAGGCAACGTATAGACAAACAAAACAGTCAGAAGCTGATCATGAAAACTCAACTCAACTCAACTCAACTTTATTTATATAGCACTTTAAAACAACCACAGCTGAAACAAAGTGCTGTAAATAAATAGATAAAACAACACAGGAACATAAAACAGTCAGCAGGCAACAAATTAGGTAAATGGACAAAGTGCAGAAACAACTAGTAACCTGAGAAAACTCAGAAGAAGAGAACAAATATAGTCAAAACATCCCTAAAACAGCTCAAACCACTCTGTAGCACACTTCTTGTCTCCACTGTCAGTCCATAATCTCTGTATGTTCTTAACACTCAGTTTCACTAAAACACAGCACCTGGTGCCTCATTTATATGATTCAGATGTTTTTATTCTCACGATAAATAGTGTTAAAAGTACAAAAAAGCAAATTATTTCCATTGTGATCTTTTTAAATGTAATATCTGTACTTGGTTTTTCATGACATGTTTTTCAGATGTTCATTCAGCATTGACTCTCAAAGTGAGTCCTGACAGAGTGCAGCACTTCAGCTCTGACTTTGTCTCACTGAGCTGTGAAGGAAACTTTACTAAGTGGAGAGTGAGGAGCTTTCCTGAAGACTACTACTTCATATTCAGGTCAGCCTGTTATAAGTGGAACTCCATGACTGGATCCACATGCAACATCTACAGATCACGGAAGAGACATGCAGTGTACTGGTGTGAGTCTGGATCAGGAGAGTTCAGCAATGCAGTCAACATCACTATACAGAGTATGTTTTCATTACATATATTTTATTTTCATCGTGTATTTAAATTATTTTCAACATGGTGTCACTAACTACACTTCCTGTGTAGACCAACAAGTTATATAGTTTCCCTTTTGATAGAAAAAATACATTTAATTATTTTCTTTAACAAAGAACTAAAAGCCCATTAAACTATTATTGCTAAAGATTGTAATAAAGAAATACCATCCCATCAGAAAGAAAATCAGACATTATGTGTATCATGCAAATTAAGTCGTGTGCTTGTCAAAAACAGTCAATTTGATATAATTGAAAATAGTAAAGGGCTTGCCTCTCAACAAAAAACTCAAACAAACAAATTAAAGTTTCCTCATATTTAGATAAAAATTCAAAACCAATATTTAATAGATCCAAGATGATTCAATTAAAACACTGATTTAGTTTGAGGTGTTTTTGTGACAACAGCCATCCACTGTTTCTTTCATGTGTACCTGTTAGCTCCAGAGCTAACTAGCCATAGCTATATTTCCTGTTACAAGACACGTGTGTAATAAAGCTGAAATGTTGGGTCTTTGCTCAGCTACACTGATTCTGTGAAATATATTAGTTGGAGAAGAATAAAAGTATAGTTTTATGTCATCTTGTTCTAAAGGTCACCAGCTGGTCTCTGACTGAAACTTCTTATTCTTTAACTGTTTTACAGATCCATATATTATCCTGGTGAGCCCTGTGCATCCTGTGACTGAAGGAGAGTCTGTTATTCTTGGCTGCAAACTGAGGACAGGAGAATTACTTTCAAATGTGGTTTTCTATCAAAATGACAAACTTATCCAAAATGATACCAGCAGAGAGCTGAATATCTCTGCTGTGTCAAAGTCAGACGAAGGCTTCTACAAGTGTAAATACTCAGGAAATGAATCACCAAAGAGTTGGTTGTCAGTTCAGGGTGAGTAGGATTAAAACAATTCATTCATTTAGTTTTTTTGTTAAATGTGTTTCTGTCTTTAAAAGAAATGTGGTCAAACAGAAATGAATGTTTACCGATTTCGTTTCAGCTGATTTAACATATTGGACTAACTTGTCTTACACTTTACATCAGGACCATTCAACAATTATCCATCTTAATACAAATATAAATTAATGACCAGTCAAACACTGCTTAAAGACTTTGTCAATTCAGCATGAGAAAAGTGTTATAGAAGTTAATTAAACGTATAACTAGTTGTCATTTATTATCCATTACAGCAGTGCCAGTGTCCAGGAATGAAAACTCTTCATCTCTTATACCGTTAATTGTTGGACTGGTTTGTGGAGTTGTATTTGTTATTCTTTTGCTCCTGTTGTATCGCTACAGACGATCCAAAGGTGAGACTTTTTCCTTCTGAATTTAAGTGTTTTATGATTTAATTATTCAAATACAAAGCTGTATTCTGATGTCATGATGTGGAATAACAAACAAATAATTTACAATAAATATCCTTTTCACAGATTCACACTCTATCAGGTTGGTACAAAACTCTCCTCTCTGTTTTTAAATGTAATAGCAGTACCTTCAATTTAACTGAAATTAATTGTATTTGTTAAAATATTTTAGGCCAATCCAGTCTGAGAAAACCAATCAGGACTCTCCCACACATCACATGGTCAACCTGAATGAAACTCCTGATCGTGTATACTCCTCTCTTTTCCGTGGTCAGTCTACTACATTTATATTACTCTTTTTCAAAATAACAAAAAAAGACTGACAAGCAGTTGTTGCATTATAATTATTAAACAATACCTGATGTGATAATATGTGATAATGTGGTGACTATGATGATAGTCAAAAAACCCCACTTCTCTGTCTGTCGACTCTCTGAGCTAACTGCTAACCCTGCTAGCCTCTCCGCCTACATCAACTCACGTTACAGTGTGCAGTCCAAGCAAATACATAAACACATTCAAATATACATTTTGGCTCCTACAGTCACAATACATAAGACATGAACCTGTTGTTGAACTCACTAAATAAACCAGTGGATCAGTTTGAGGAATAGTCTCAAAGATTTGTCACATAACTTGTTTCTTCTACAACATGCACAAAAGATCAGACTAGAACATGGTTTTAAATTGTTGTTATTGACCCAAAACTATAAGATTTGACTAGATTCCAAAAATATTATCACCATTGTGGTGTTAGGACTTTGTAGTCTTGGTTGTGATTTATTAAGCATCAATATCTACTAAGAAACTAAAGACTCCAACACATCTAAGATTCCCTGTTGTTACACAAAAAAATAAGAAAAGAAACATGAGGATTTTTGTCACAAAAGTGATGTTTGATTGGTATCATGCAATTAAAATGATTAATTTGATTTTCACCTTTTGCTCACAGGTGATGTTAGTATCTATGAATCAGTCAGAGGCTCTGAAGACCCTGAAAACGGTAGAGTATGCACCTTCACATGGAGCAGTCTGAAATTCAACAATTGCATCATTTAAGGGAAAATCATTGACAAAACAAAACCAACAAATATCCTTGTCACAGTTTCATGCTTCATTAATTTAAATTAATGTGGATACACACCTACCACAAGATAGATGTCTCTGACTATCTCACAGTGAATTTAACAGTCATATCTATGAGAAAGACAGACTGTAAATGACTCTACATACTGATCTGTGCTCTTGGTTTGTTTCTAGATGTTTATGTCAACTCTGGAGCACAAAGTCAGAATCTGAAACGAACCAAACGGCAACGGTGAGAGCTGAAAGGTGGCACTTCTAAGTGACACAAGTGAATCATAATTGTACCTATTCAGCCTTTATCAGCAGGTCTTTTGAACAGAAGGTTATCAATTCAAACCTCTGCCTGGGGCAAGGATGTTTAAATGCAGTACAGTGTGGGCTCTTCGTAAATGATGTAGTAATGGAAAATAGTAAAACCTCTTAGTAAATATATTTATACTGTTAATTTTTGTAGTCCATATAATACACATGTAGATAGAAGGAACTGTAGCTGTTGACTGAAAATTGAACACAATAAGATAGTATTGCATTCATTTTGTGCCATTATGTTTTTTTTTTTCCTTTTTCAGAATCTTAAATAGATCATGTTGTTATTGCATGAAGTAGAAACCAGTGTTATGAAAGTTAACAACGGTTGTTCAATATAGTAAATTGAAGGAAAATAATATTGGACCTCATGTTGTTTCCACAACAATAAGCAAGGACACTTCAGGGAATTGAACCCAGAAAACCACGAGTACCATTACCAGTGATTTTTGCTTTTTTTTAGGCTACATGGAAGGTCAAGCAAAATCTGCATTAGCAACAGAGTATTATTTCAGGCTATTGTTATTGTGACATTTACTTCATGTTGTTTATTAAATGTAGTGACATGTTCATGTGTGCAGCTTCATATTTAACTTATGTATAATTGAAATGTTGAGAAAACATGTTACAGTTATAAATGCTGTTGTAATGCAATAAAAAGAAAACAGTGTTAATTGTTAGATTCATTAAGCACAATAAATGATTTTTCTTTTTTGGAATTCTCTCACAATCTCATTTGCCAAATAAATGTGAACATGTGATTGAAACCTATATTTGTACTTTAATGCTGTGAAGAAGCACTGCATTTCAGCCTGGCAGCAGAGGAGGACGACTGCTGCTCGTTGTCCCTCCACAGCACATACTGCTTCAGCAGGGTGTCCTTCACAGCCAGAGTCCAGACCCTGTTCCTATAGCTGAGAGACAAGAGTTTGTCAAAATATCACATCAACTACACCTACACACCTTCTAATGAAAAACCACCATCACATAGTGCCTCATCTGCTCATGTCATCAGCAAGTGAACACAACAGCTGTTAGTGTGGTGCAAAAGCTTTGTGTCTGTCCTGTAGGTCCTGTGAGGTGAGTGGTTTCAGTAGAGCCCTGCATATGTCTGCTCCTCAAATCTGGTATGCTCATGTTTCAGAGTGGACCTTAACGTAGAGCGACTCAATTGACATAAATGAGGGGGGCAAAATACATCACCACCACTAGCTCAATAACAATAAAGTACAATTATCACATTTTATTTTATTTTAAGTAGCTAAAAAGTTCAAGATAAGCTCACCTCCACCCCCAGCCACCAGAATTTTGGACTGAAGATATAAAAGATTTGTCGCTGCCATTAACATAAAAATGGGAGCCCTTTAAATATGCTGCACAGATGAAGATGTCTAAAAACTTAAAAAAGAAAAAAACTTTGATGCAAGTTAAACTCTGTTCAGAAGACTCATTCACCTCTCGCATCTCGTATCTTGTAATGTGAGAAAGTCACCAGTTCACACGGTCACCGGTAAAACTGATACTCTCAGCTGCTGATTAGCACAAAATCTTTTGTGGGTAAACCTATGAAATGAAGCAGATTGCAGGTGCAAATACTTCACGGTGATGTAACATTCTCAGGGAAAACCTCTGATTAAACACCGTCTGGCCCGATGGCTGTGTGGAGTCTGACCCATTCATTATTGAAAGTGTTTGGTCATCTCTGAACACGATACACCCACACAGTCATATCAGTGGAGAGCAATTATGTGTGCGACAGGCTCTCTTCTAGATTTAGGGACTACCACGGGGCCATGGGCGATTTTAGACAGGGGCCAGGGTGGGCCAGGGCCCCTGTAGAATTGGTCCTGGCCCCCCCTATGGCCCCTGTGCCGAGTAGTCAACATTTTTTTTTTTAATGAAGAAAGTTGGTATGTTAGAGCTGAATGAATATGTTCTAATGCAAGATGAAGTTTTCAGCTTTTAATTCAATTAATTACATGCTTTGTATGTGCTTCAGATGCTGAAGCAGGTGTTTTGCAGGTATTTTAGGCAACACTGGGTTTAGAAAAAGGCCGATATTTGGCAAAAGTAGGTCGAAGAATATAAGGTACATGACCCCCCCCCCTCAAAACATGTTGGCCCCTCTCTGGCCCCCCTTGTAATTTTGGTCTAGAATCGCCACTGCACGGGGCGTAACAAACGTCCCCGCCAATTTTTAAATTCAATCTGAGTTTGAAGTCATACGGTATCATCCTCCTTGCAGACCATTTTGGATCAGCGAGTGAATTTTCTCTCTTACGGTCCGACAGCGACACTCAGTGGCAGTTTAGTGAAACTGCAGCTGCATATATTCGAACGAAAACACTCACCGAGAGCAAAAATCTCCTTACTTTTTATTTTATTTTATTTCACGCTTGCTTTGGGAATATAAACATGTGTTTCATGTTCAAATAAAACCAACAAAGCTCTTTTTGAATTGGACAGAATAAATAGAGATGATTTGTGTGCAAGATTGAGCACAAATCTCGCTTTTTGGCCTTTAGGTTCCAGTAGATTTCCTTTTTTCCACAGTACTTCTCCTTCCTGTATGATGTTTGTGTATATATATATATATATACGTATATATGCTGGATCCACTCATTCTACTCTGTCATTTTGTGCATTGTGTACATTGAACAGAATGGTTTCTCTTGTTCACAGGAAGGTGCCTCTCACACTTGATGTGTGCTGTGTGGCTGACCTGTCAATAAAGCCAGACTCCACCCATGCCTACAGAGCACAAGTCCTGCAGAAGAGACTCTTAACAAACTGATTAAAATGAGGAAATACTGTAGAGTCTCAGATCACATATTTCACACCTGATTGACAGCAGATAACAGAAAGGGTGATAGGGAGCGTTCAAGATGCAAACTATAGAGTTTAATGTCAGATTTAATCACGCTGACCCCTCCGACTTTCTGTTAATGAGAACTGAGAAATGCATATTGTCTGTCCACATAATTTTATTCAAAGTCAGTCATTTGACTTACCTTCTACTACCTCCGATAACCTACCTGCTTATCAACACATTACATGTAGTGTGAATGTGTGAATCTATTGCAACATATCATTTGTGTTGACAAAGTTATGTAGACTGCAGGACTGCATTAGTACCTCCAGGGATAATGCTGCTGTCGAGTGGAAACCTTGTAAATCCATATTTTGTTACTAGGTCACTGTTAGAAACTTTTCAGATGGTGACCATAAATATCAACATTAAGAGAATGGGTCAAGCCTTGTGTTGTATTTCTGTAGAGCCTGACAAAGAATAAGCACACAAATGTTTTTCTCCCATTATTGACAGCACCTTTCTGCTCAAGGCCCCTGTGCACTTGCCCAGATTGCCCGTATGGTAGATCCGGCCATGGTAAACAGGCAGCAACACATAAAATGGTGATGGTAAATTTGTTGATTTTATGGTTTATGGATGTGAAATAAATACTTATTGTTTCATATAACATTTTAATTGAACATTTTCACTTTGCACAAGAGATAAGTTAAGATATTTCGGCAGTGGCCAGTAAGTGTAAACGTGTCAAAGTTTAGGTCAAACTAACTGAAGTGGTCTGAGTGTTGCCTTTAAGGGAAGGAAACAGCAGACTACATTCAAAAGAAGAAGTTCGAGAAAAACTCTGATGTCATATTCAAATGAAATGTAACTTCTCCCTCTCTTCTGCATTTTTATTGAAGCAAAGTAGAAACATTTCTCAGACTCGGAGCAGCTGAGTGACAGACAGTCAGTGCTGGATGTGAGGATGAGGTACACTATGATCTGTGTACTGGGATTATTCTGTAAGTACATTACTGACTTTGTTTACATGGCAAAGATTAAAGAACATGTTCCTGATTAATCAGACTTACAGAGTATCACTGTTTTAATCAGTTTCAGGTTTTGGTAAAGTAAGGTATTGTTATGTATGTAGATTTAAAATTTCATGTTTGTTTGTTTAAAAATGTTTTGTTTTGTTTAACATATTTCATTTTAAAGAGTTGTTTTACTTTTATGTGTTACTTCCTACTGACTGTATATACTACATACAACGGTTATGTAGTAATATACAGTATGTAGTCATGGGTGTGAAATAAATACTTATTGTTCATTCAACATAATAATGTAACATTTTCCAGGCACAAACCTTTGCACAAGACATAAGTTAAGATATTTCGGCAGTGGCCAGTAAGTGTAAACGTGTCAAAGTTTAAGTCAAACCAACTGATGTAGTCTGAGTGTTGCCTTTAAGGGAAGGAAACATAGGCAGACTAACTTCAAAAGAAGAAGTTTGAGAAAAACTTTCATTTCAAATGAAATGTAACTTCTCCCTCTTTTCTGCATTTTTATTGAGGCAAAGTAGAAACATTTCTCAGACTAATCAACTTCTTTGCTTTATGAAACTCCTGGGTTACTATGATAGTATGTTTTGGGTCATTGTCCATCTGTACTGTGAAGCGCCATCCAATCAACTTTGCTGAATTTGGGTGAATCTGAGCAAATAGTAAATACTAGAGACATATTGCCATTAGAAGCCATGCATGCCCAACCATCACACTGCCTTCATCTTGTTTTACAGATGATGTGGTATGCTTTGAATCATGAGCCGTTCCACGCCTTGTCTACCCTTTTTTCTTTCCATCATTCTGGTACAGGTTGATCAGAGTTACATCTGTCCAAAGAATGCTGTTCCTGAACTATGCTGCTTTTTAGATGTTTTTTGGCGAAGTCTAATCTAGCCTTTCTATGCTTGAGGTCTATGAATGAACCTTCTGTATTTGCTCACGTGAGGTCTTCTCTTTACGGTAGACTTGGATAATGACATGTCTATCTCCTGGAGAGTGTTCTTCACTTGGCTGGATGTTGTAAAGGGTTTTTTTATGTGGACACTACTAATGTGCTTGAGAGCCCTCTGATGGAATTTTTGTGGTTTTTGCAACCTAAGGATGACCTGTTTTACTTTCATTGAGAGCTCTTTTGATTGCATGTTGTGGTCCAGACCTTTTACCTGCTTAACCGATGATGAAATGACAATTATTTATGGTCCCCTTCCTCCAATTTGGATGTGAATATCCTCAAATTAAAGCTGATAATCTGCACTACATAGCTGTAAATTGAATATGTTTTGGTAAACAGATAAAATAACAAAACTGTCAGTGTCCAGATGTATATGGGCCTAACTGTATATGTATTATAAATGTCTTCATTATGATTTTGACATTTTTTTTCAGTTTATCTGATCAAGTTTCTTTCTTTTTTTAGTGATGAATACACTCTTCTATGGACAGTCTAAAGGTGATCTATTTTTTTTTAAATTTATATATTATATTCACATGTACTGTATTACTCTTAAAAACCCTTGTTGCGTGTCACATATATGTATCATTTTACTCCAAGTATCAATATAAATTCTCAAATGACTTTATTATTGCCCAAAAGTGTAAAATAGTATTTTCCTCGAAATGCATGTTCATGTAGGGAGACCAGATGTTGTGCTGACCTTTGAGAAAAATTTGATATTTACCAAAGAGTTGGTTAACTGTATTTACTGATAATGTATTATCAACATGGTAAAAGTGTGACAATCCTCAGTTCAGCTCAGTTTATTACTTGACCAACTTTTCCCCCTGCTAGAAATAATCTTTTCACATGTGAATGTTTTAAGAAACATGGCTGTGACCACCCAGGTCAACATCTGTTTTTGTATAAACTTTACGTCTTAATGCTGAATAAAGGGTTTTGATTCTTATTCATTTTTAATTTAATTTAAATTTACAGTAATCTGCCTGCTTCGTAACCCAGACAGCAACAACACAACTACAGGACATTATTAAACCGTTCCCAAAATGACTAATGTTGAACAGTCAAGTCTCTCTGCACTGTGAGATGAATGACTCCTGTAAGAGTTTAAGTTTCGGTATTCTGGAGGACTGTTGTCCTCAGTAAAACATCTTTATCTGACAAACAGATGTGATTACAAAGGTCTGCTCATACTACTTGATTATCTGTTTATTTATGTTTTTCATGCCTTGTATTTTTTTCTCTCTTCATTTTATATTGTTGTGTCCTAACTGTGTATATTTGGTTTGAACAGCTTCCAAGAAGGCTGTTGTGACTCTGCAACCAAATTGGCCTCTGATATACAAAGGAGAGGCGATCATGCTTAGATGTGAGATTAACGACAGAGACACAGAGTGGGAGTATGAATGGAAGAGTCCCCATGACACATTTCGAAATAACAGTGAATACAGGATTAGCCAAGTTTCTCCACACCACAGTGGAAACTACAGCTGTAGAGGCAACATGAGAAATGCACAAAACATTTCAACAGAGTGGAGTGCTGACATCACAGTGACAGTATATTGTAAGTTTGATCCCATTCAATTTTACACTGAAAATATTAAATGTTCAAGAAAATATATTTTTGTTAATACATATTTAGATAATATATCATTAAGATTACATCACATATTTACATGCAAAATAAAATATCTATAATAGATAAAATGATACCACTTTAGATCAGATATATTTGCTGTCTAGGGACTAAAGTTTTATTATAACATTCATTCATTTTCATTCTGACAAAATTACTTTCCAACAGATACACCAGTACCTGTCCTCACTGTGTCTCCATTATGGCTGAGTCCTGGAGACTCAGTAACTCTGAGCTGTGAGGTTGAACATCCATCTGCAGGATGGAGGTTTTACTGGTATAAGGCTGTTCCCAAAGAATATGAGTACCCTGATCACATCTATGAGCTTCTACCTGGTAGCATCAATGGGACTGAACAGGATTCCTACATCATTCATGGACCGACACACACAGCAGGATATAAGTGCAGGGCTGGAAGAGGAGACCCAGTGTATTACACTCAATACAGGCATGGGTTTGTTTGGTCTGGAGGTGAGTTTGTTTGTTTTTGTCTCCTTCTGTCAAGACACACTTGTGATTTCAATATTTGGTTATTGATTGTGGTGAACCTTTGACCTTTCTCAAGATTTCAATTCAACACACTCACCAAAAACACTGTTGATGAATTATTTTACATACTGGACTGAGCTGTATTTCCTTCTTTATATCTTCAGTTGATCTGAAAGCATTAAAGCACCAAAAACTGAGATATTAGTATTTTACTTGTCTAAACCAAACTCTTTTCTTTGCAATGAACACTTTGGATACTTGAGCTCATCTTACAGTCAATATTCATTACTATTACTGACACAGCAGGCTGGACAGGTGTGGTTAAATGAGACTTTATCTGTTCATCAGTGTATCGGGGCGGCACAATCAGGCAACGTATAGACAAACAAAACAGTCAGAAGCTGATCATGAAAACTCAACTCAACTTTATTTATATAGCACTTTAAAACAACCACAGCTGAAACAAAGTGCTGTAAATAAATAGATAAAACAACACAGGAACATAAAACAGTCAGCAGGCAACAAATTAGGTAAATGGACAAAGTGCAGAAACAACTAGTAACCTGAGAAAACTCAGAAGAAGAGAACAAATATAGTCAAAACATCCCTAAAACAGCTCAAACCACTCTGTAGCACACTTCTTGTCTCCACTGTCAGTCCATATGCTCTGTATGTTCTTAACACTCAGTTTCACTAAAACACAGCACCTGGTGCCTCATTTATATGATTCAGATGTTTTTATTCTCACGATAAATAGTGTTAAAAGTACAAAAAAGCAAATTATTTCCATTGTGATCTTTTTAAATTGAATATCTGTACTTGGTTTTTCATGACATGTTTTTCAGATGTTCATTCAGCATTGACTCTCAAAGTGAGTCCTGACAGAGTGCAGCACTTCAGCTCTGACTTTGTCTCACTGAGCTGTGAAGGAAACTTTACTAAGTGGAGAGTGAGGAGCTTTCCTGAAGACCACTACTTCATATTCAGGTCAGCCTGTTATAAGTGGAACTCCATGACTGAATCCACATGCAACATCTACAGATCACGGAAGAGACATGCAGTGTACTGGTGTGAGTCTGGATCAGGAGAGTTCAGCAATGCAGTCAACATCACTATACAGAGTATGTTTTCATTACATATATTTTATTTTCATCTTGTATTTAAATTATTTTCAACATGGTGTCACTAAGTACACTTTCTGTGTAGACCAACAAGTTATATACTTTCCCTTTTGATAGAAAAAATATGTTTCATTATTTTCTTTAACAAAGAACTAAAAGCCCATTAAACTATTATTGCTAAAGATTGTAATAAAGAAATATCATCCCATCAGAAAGAAAATCAGACATTATGTGTATCATGCAAATTAAGTCGTGTGCTTGTCAAAAACAGTCAATTTGATATAATTGAAAATAGTAAAGGGCTTGCCTCTCAACAAAAAACTCAGCCATGAAACAAATTAAAGTTTCCTCATATTTAGATAAAAATTCAAAACCAATATTTAATAGATCCAAGATGATTCAATTAAAACACTGATTTAGTTTGAGGTGTGTTTGTGACAACAGCCCTCCACTGTTTCTTTCATGTGTACCTGTTAGCTCCAGAGCTAACTAGCCATAGCTGTATTTCCTGTTACAAGACACGTGTGTAATAAAGCTGAAATGTTGGGTCTTTGCTCAGCTACACTGAGTCTGTGAGATATATTAGTTGGAGAAGAATAAAAGTATAGTTTTATGTCATCTTGTTCTAAAGGTCACCAGCTGGTCTCTGACTGAAACTTCTTATTCTTTGACTGTTTTACAGATCCATATATCATCCTGGTGAGCCCTGTGCATCCTGTGACTGAAGGAGAGTCTGTTATTCTTGGCTGCAAACTGAGGACAGGAGAATTACTTTCAAATGTGGTTTTCTATCAAAATGACAAACTTATCCAAAATGATACCAGCAGAGAGCTGAATATCTCTGCAGTGTCAAAGTCAGACGAAGGCTTCTACAAGTGTAAATACTCAGGAAATGAATCACCACGGAGTTGGATGTCAGTTCAGGGTGAGTAGGATTAAAACAATTCATTCATTTAGTTTTTTTTGTTAAATGTGTTTCTGTCTTTAAAAGAAATGTGGTCAAACAGAAATGAATGTTTACCGATTTCGTTTCAGATGATTTAACATATTGGACTAACTTGTCTTACACTTTACATAAGGACCATTCAATATGTATCCATCTTAATACAAATATAAATTAATGACCAGTCAAACACTGCTTAAAGACTTTGTCAATTCAGCATGAGAAAAGTGTTATAGAAGTTAATTAAACGTATAACTAGTTGTCATTTATTATCCATTACAGCAGTGCCAGTGTCCAGGAATGAAAACTCTTCATCTCTTATACCATTAATTGTTGGACCGGTTTGTGGAGTTGTATTTATTATTCTTTTGCTCCTGTTGTATCGCTACAGACGATCCAAAGGTGAGACTTTTTCCTTCTGAATTTAAGTGTTTTATGATTTAATTATTCAAATACAAAGCTGTATTCTGATGCCATGATGTGGAATAACAAACAAATAATTTACAATAAATATCCTTTTCACAGATTCACACTCTATCAGGTTGGTACAAAACTCTCCTCTCTTTTTGTAATGTAATAGCAGTACCTTCAATTTAACTTATTAAATTCATTGTATTTGTTAACAATTTTAGGCCAATCCAGTCTGAGAGAACCAATCAGGACTCTCCCACCCATCACATGGTCAACCTCAATGAAACTCCAGATCATGTATACTCCTCTCTTCTCCATGGTCAGTCTACTACATTTATATTACTCTTTTTCTACATTAAGGTCAATTGGTTTTAATGAATATTAACCAAAAGCCACTGCAAGACTTAATATGCTCATATCAGTAACGCGTCCAAACAAGTCCATGCTGAGGTCCAGATGAAGTTTAATACTGTTTACTGAGCTGATTTATTAAGCATCAATTTCTACTAAGAAACTAAAGACTCCAAAACATCTAAGATTCCCTGTTGTTACACAAAAAACAAGGAAAAGAAACATGAGGATTTTTGTTACTTTTACTTTTACTCACAGGTGATGTTAGTATCTATGAATCAGTCAGAGGCTCTGAAGACCCTGAAAACGGTAGAGTATACACCTTCACATGGAGCAGTCTGAAACGCAACAATTGCATCATTTAAGGGAAAATGATTAACAAAATAAAACAAAACCAACAAATATCCTTGTCACAGTTTCATGCTTCATTGATTTAAATTAATGTGGATATTTGTGAATGAATGCATTAATCGGCAAATGTGTATTCAGATTTACAAGAGTATCAATACTTGAGAATGTGTTGACAAAATTGTAAATACGTACAGTTGGGCTGGGTGATATCGTCTTGGTTTTAATCAGTTTTTAAAATGTATAAATCATAAAAGTTATTTGATCAGGCTATTAACATTAGCAGGTTGGAGTCATGTCAGTCCTGCACCACATGCACACCTTCCACAGGATAGATGTCTCTGACTATCTCACAGTGAATTTAACAGTCATATCTATGAGAAAGACAGACTGTAAATGACTCTGCATACTGATCTGTGCTCTTGGTTTGTTTTTAGATGTTTATGTCAACTCTGGAGCACAAAGTCAGAATCTGAAACTAACCAATCGGCAACGGTGAGAGCTGAAAGGTGTGACTTCTAAGTGACACAAGTGAATCATAATTGTACCTATTCAGCCTTTATCGGCAGGTCTTTTGACTGTCTGGGGCAAGGATGTTTAACTGCAGTACAGTGTGGGCTCTTCCTAAATTATGTAGTAATGGAAAATAGTAAAACCTCTTAGTAAATACATATATACTGTTAATTTTTGTATTCCATATAATACACATGTAGATAGAAGAAACTGTAGCTGTTGACTGAAAATAGAACACAATAAGATAGTATTGCATTGCTTGCATCATTTTGTGCCATTATATAATTTGTTGTGTCCTTTTTCAGAAGCTTAAATAGATTATGTTGTTATTGCATGAAGTAGAAACCAGTGTTGAAAGTTAACAACAGTTGTTAAATACAGTAAATTGAAGGGTTAGGGTTAATGAGTTCCATTACCAGTGATTTTTGCTTTTTTTAGGCTACATGGAAGATAAAATCCTCATTAGCAACAGAGTATTATTTCAGGCTATTGTTATTGTGACATTTACTTCATGTTGTTTATCAAATGTAGTGACATGTTCATGTGTGCAGCTTCATATTTAACTTATGTATAATTGAAATGTTGAGAAAACATGTTACAGTTATAAATGCTGTTGTAATGCAATAAAAAGAAAGCAGTGTTAATTGTTAGATTCATTAAGCACAATAAATGATTTCAGAAAAGTTAGTTTATGCTGTTTTGTATGTGTAATGTCTGTTATTTTTCTTTTTGGAATTCTCTCACAATCTCATTTGCCAAATAAATGTGAACATGTGATTGATATTTGTACCTTAATGCTGTGAAGACGTACTGCATTTCAGCCTGGCAGCAGAGGAGGACTACTGCTGCTCCTTGTCCCTCCTCAGCACATACTGCTTCAGCAGGGTGTCCTTCACAGCCAGAGTCCAGACCCTGTTCCTGTAGCTGAGAGACAAGAGTTTGTCAAAATATCACATCAACTACATCTACACACCTTCTAATGAAAAACCAACATCACATAGTGACTCATCTGCGCATGTCATCAGCAACAGTGAACACAACAGCTGTAGATCCTGTGGGGTGAGTGGTTTCAGTAGAGCCCTGCATATGTCTGCTCCTCAAAACCTTAACGTAGAGTGACTCAATTAACATAAATGAAAGGGGGCAAAATATGAGGAACACTTTTCAATATAATGCACCTCAGTACATCACCACCACTACCTTAATTGCAACAGTAAAGTAAAATTATCACATCTCTGACAATGTTTTAAAAAAACCTGAATGTATAACTAAGCTCTGTAAATGGATTTATGTGTGTTCCTGATAAAGTGGACAGTGGGTCTATAAAGACGTCAGCTGTTACACACAGATTTCAGGTTAATATTGTGCACTTATTTGTAATAAAAAAAGTACTTATGGATGAATCCTGAGTTCCATGTCCATCTGTCATAACATTTTTATTTTAAGTAGCAAAAGTAGTAAAAGTTCAAGATAAGCTCTCCTCCACCACCAGAATTTTGGACTGAAGATTGTTGAATGTGTCGCTGCCATTAATATAAAAATAAATCCCTTTAAATATTCTACACAGATGAAGATGTCTGAAAATTTAAAAAAAGAAAAAATCTTTGATGCAAGTTAAACTGTGTTCAGAAGACTCATTCACCTCTTGCATCTCGTATCTTGTAATGTGAGAAAGTCACCAGTTCACACGGTCATCGGTAAAACTGATGCTCTCAGCTGCTGATTAGCACAAAATCTTTTGTGGGTAAACCCATAAAATGAAGCAGATTGCAGGTGCAAATACTTCACGGTGATGTAACATTCTCAGGGAAAACCTCTGATTAAACACCGCCTGGCCCGATGGCCGTGTGGAGTTTTCTTTGACCCATTCATTATTGAAAGTGTTCGGTCATCTCTGAACACGATACACCCACACAGTCATATCAGTGGAGAGCAATTATGTGCGCGACAAGCTGCCATTAACTCAGGCTCTCTTGTAGATTCAGGGACTACCACGGGGCGTAACAAACGTCCCCGCCAACTTTTAAATTCAATCTGAGTTTGAAGTCATACGGTATCGCCCTCCTTGCAGACCATTTTGGATCAGCGAGTGAATTTTCTCTCTTACGGTCCGACAGCGACACTCAGTGGCAGTTTAGTGAAACTGCAGCTGCATATATTTGAACGAAAACAGTCACCAAGCGCAAAAATCTCCTTACTTTTTATTTAATTTTATTTCACGCTTGCTTTGGGAATATAAACGTGTGTTTCATGTTCAAATAAAACCAACAAAGCTCTTTTTGAATTGGACAGAATAAATAGAGATGATTTGTGTGCAAGATTGAGCACAAATCTTGCTTTTTGGCCTTTAGGTTCCAGTAGATTTCCTTTTTTCCACAGTACTTCTCCTTCCTGTATGATGTTTGTATATATATATATATGCTGGATCCACTCATTCTACTCTGTCATTTTGTGTATTGTGTACATTGAACGGACAGGAAGGTGCCTCTCACATTTGATGTGTGCTGTGTGCTGACCTATCAATAAAGCCAGGCTCCACCCATGCCTACAGAACAGAAGTCCTGCAGAAGAGACTCTTAACAAACTCATTAAAATGAGGAAGTACTGTAGAGTCTCAGATCACGTATTTCACACCTGATTGACAGCAGATAACAGAAAGGGTGATAGGGAGCGTTCAAGATGCAAACTATAGAGTTTAATGTCAGATTTAATCACGCTGACCCCTCCGACTTTCTGTTAATGAGAACTGAGAAATGCATATTGTCTGTCCACATAATTTTATTCAAAGTCAGTCATTTGACTTACCTTCTACTACCTCCGATAACCTACCTGCTTATCAACACATTACATGTAGTGTGAATGTGTGAATCTATTGCAACATATCATTTGTGTTGACAAAGTTATGTAGACTGCAGGACTGCATTAGTACCTCCAGGGATAATGCTGCTGTCGAGTGGAAACCTTGTAAATCCATATTTTGTTACTAGGTCACTGTTAGAAACTTTTCAGATGGTGACCATAAATATCAACATTAAGAGAATGGGTCAAGCCTTGTGTTGTATTTCTGTAGAGCCTGACAAAGAATAAGCACACAAATGTTTTTCTCCCATTATTGACAGCACCTTTCTGCTCAAGGCCCCTGTGCACTTGCCCAGATTGCCCGTATGGTAGATCCGGCCATGGTAAACAGGCAGCAACACATAAAATGGTGATGGTAAATTTGTTGATTTTATGGTTTATGGATGTGAAATAAATACTTATTGTTTCATATAACATTTTAATTTAACATTTTCACTTTGCAAAAGAGATAAGTTAAGATATTTCGGCAGTGGCCAGTAAGTGTAAACGTGTCAAAGTTTAGGTCAAACTAACTGAAGTGGTCTGAGTGTTGCCTTTAAGGGAAGGAAACATAAGCAGACTAAATTCAAAAGAAGAAGTTCGAGAAAAACTGTGATCTCATATTTGAATGAAATGTAACTTCTCCCTCTCTTCTGCATTTTTATTGAAGCAAAGTAGAAACATTTCTCAGACTCGGAGCAGCTGAGTGACAGACAGTCAGCGCTGGATGTGAGGATGAGTTCCACTATGATCTGTGTGCTGGGATTATTCTGTAAGTACATTACTGACTTTTTGTTTGCATGGCACAGATTAAAGAACATGTTCCTGATTAATCAGACTTACAGAGTATCACTGTTTTAATCAGTTTCAGGTTTTGGTAAAGTAAGGTATTGTTATGTATGTAGATTTTAAATTTCATGTTTGTTTGTTTAAAAATGTTTTGTTTTGTTAAACATACTTCATTTTAAATTAGTTGTTTTACTTTTATTTGTTACTTCCTACTTACTGTATATACCACATACGACGGTTAGGTCCATAAATATTTGGAAAGTGACACAGTTTTCGTAATTTTGGCTCTGTATACCACCACAATGGATTTGAAATGAAAGATGTGATTGAAGTGCAGACTTTCATCTTTAATTCAAGGGGAAATTGCAAGCATTTTTATACACAGTCCACTTATTTCAGGGGCTCAAAAGTAACTGGACAAACTTAAGTAATCATAAATAAAATCTTAATTTTTAAAACCTTGTCAAGAATCCTTTGCATGCAATAATTGCCTGAGGTTTGGAACTCATGAACGTCACCAAACACTGGGTTTCCTTCTTTGTGATGTTTTACCAGGCCGTTACTGCAGCTGTCTTCAGTTGTTTGTTTGTGGATCTATTTGCCTTACGTTTTGTCTTTAGCAAGTGAAATCCATGCTTGATCAAGTTGAGATCAGATGATTGACTCGTCCATTGTAGAATAATCCACTTCTTTGCTTTATGAAACTCCTGGGTTACTATCATAGTATGTTTTGGGTCATTGTCCATCTGTACTGTGAAGCGCCATCCAATCAACTTTGCTGAATTTGGGAGAATCTGAGCAAATAGTAAATACTAGAGACCTATTGCCATTAGAAGCCATGCATGCCCAACCATCACACTGCCTTCATCTTGTTTTACAGATGATGTGGTATGCTTTGAATCATGAGCCGTTCCACGCCTTGTCTACCCTTTTTTCTTCCCATCATTCTAGTACAGGTTGATCAGAGTTACATCTGTCCAAAGAATGCTGTTCCTGAACTATGCTGCTTTTTAGATGTTTTTTGGCAAAGTCTAATCTAACCTTTCTATGCTTGAGGTCTATGAATTGTTTTCACCTTGACGTGAACCCTCTGTATTTGCCCACGTGAGGTCTTCTCTTTATGGTAGACTTGGATAATGATATGTCTACCTCCTGGAGAGTGTTCTTCACTTAGCTGAGTGAAAACACAACACAATTACAAATTGTAACTAATGAAAAGCCAACCATTATGAATATGAAGGTCAAACAATGAAGAGTTTTATTAAATAACTAGAAAATTCCAGGGACATTTTGAGTGCTACGGGTCTACTGCCGGGACGAGTACACGATTTATTTTTTCCTTATGAATGTACTTTATTCTCAGTTTCACATCTCTGAAAATATTAATGAATGTTATTATCATATTTAAGCATAAATAATATTTATTTAAACTTATTAATTAAAGTCTACATATTTTTTTCCACAGACAGGACCATCACTGTTAGGAAATTATTAAGTAAATCTTCAAATAATTTAGAGAGTAGATTTTATTATACTTTTCATTTTAAATTACTTAGTTGTATGAAATGATATTATATACATTTTGTTCATCTTCTATTGATAAATGTTGAATCTTTTATATACCACAAATCATATTACTACAATACAAAACAATAAAACTATTTATTTTGTCCACAGTAAACATGAATTAATCACTCCATTCAAATGAATTAGCTCGGTTAACTGGCAAAACAGACAGACAGGAATTAGCCAATAACAAAAAAGTAGCTCAGTTTCTGCCCAGCGACAGGTTGCTAAGGGCAGCTAAGGCCCTGCGGTTGCCAAGGGCAGCTAAGGCCCTGCGGTTGCTAAGGGCAGCTAAGGCCCTGCGGTTGCTACGGCGATTTGAGAATCTGCTTGGAAAAAATTCTCAAAATTCTAAAGAATTTGGCTTCTGATAAGGTCCCAAACAATTGAAAACTGTGAGAAAACCGTAACTCCTGTCCAAAAACCGAAAACACCATGAGAGACACAGAAGCCGACAGATTCTGAAAGTGTTTATTTTATTCAGATATTCCTTAAAATGAGCGAGTAAGATCAATGTGAAACAGAGTGAGATTCTTTTGGAAAAAAAAAAAGACTTACGGGTGGTGTTTAGCTCAGTGGGTAGAGCACCCGCCCCATGTGCTGAGACTACAGTCCTCGCTGCAGGTGAGCCCAGTTCAAATCCTGCACTAAGCAGTCCTATCCTGCGTGTCACTTCCCCTCTCTGCCTCCAGTTTCCTGTCTCTCTCTACTTGTCTGTCCATTTAAAAAAGGCAAAAAGCCCTAAAAAATATAATTAAAAAAAAAAAAAGACGATGACATGAGGGTCAATGGGGAGCGAGACAGGTATTGCCGCCGGTCTCGGCCCCCCAGTTTAAACTTTGTGCAGACCCCGCCTGTCAAAGTCACATTTTATGAAACCAAAAATGATTTGTCTCCTTTTTACGGTTTGGCCATGAGCTCGAGTTAAACATAAAAATTAAAGTTATTTTTTACTGCTTCTCTCACTCAAGCTAACTGCCACTTCCACTCTAACTTTGAAGAAAAAGTGATTTCCACTCCTCGTTTGATGGCTCATAGTTTGAAAAGTTTACATGTTATGTAAAAACAGTTTGGTATTTTTCCAGAGAGCACAAAGTTTCCTCCGTTTTAAAGTTTGAATCACATTTCTACGTGCACGTATGAGAGAGCTAGGTGACTCTGAAAAAAGGTGAAAAAAGTTGAAATTTAGTTTTTTTTTCAAAAATTTCCCATTCGTTTCCAATGGAGAAATCTCCCGTTTTTTTGGGAATAACTTTGGGAAAAATTGGAATTTCAACACCAAAAGTCATAGCACCTCTTTCCCAATCGAGACGCACGTTTTGATGTATATATTGTCAGGGTTTTCTCAAAGCTGCGGGAGGGGTTACGCGCCAAAAAACGGCGGAAGAAGAAGCGGAATAATAAGTATGGAGAAGATTAATAGTTGCCTCGGGGCAGAGCACCCGTGGCACTAATGAATACAGAGGCAGAATACTGCAGTCATTCAAAAAAGTAAAGGTCTTGGCTTTATCTAGTTGTTGTAATATCCTTATTTGATGTTGACCTTCATCTATTGCTGCCACATTTATTGTTTAATGTGGTGATTAGTTATTTAATGTGTGCTGTGTGGCTGACCTATCAATACAGCCTGTCATCAAAGGCTCCCATGCCTACACAGTCCTGCAGAAGAAACTCTTAACTGATTAAAATGAGGAAATACTGCAGAGTCTTAGATTACGTATTTCACACCTGATTGACAGCAGATAGCAGACTGAGGCGATGGTGACGGTGACCATAAATATGTGTGTATTTCTGTAGAGCCCAACAAAAAAAAAGCACACATATTTTTTCTCCCATTATTGAGAGCACCTTTCTGCTCAAGGCCCCTGTGCACTTGCCCAGATTGCCCGTATGGTAGATCCGGCCATGGTAAACAGGCAGCAACACATAAAATGGTGATGGTAATTTTTTTGGTTTTATGGTTCATGGGTGTGAAATAAATACTTATTGTTCATTCAACATGTTAATGTAACATCTTCCAGGCACAAACCTTTGCACATGAGATAAGTTAAGATATTTCTGCAGTGGCCAGTAAGTGTAAACGTGTCAAAGTTTAGGTCAAACCAACTGATGTGGTCTGAGTGTTGCCTTTAAGGGAAGGAAACATGGGCAGACTAAATTCAAAAGAAGTTCGAGAAAAACTGTGATCTCATATTCGAATGAAATGTAACTTCTCCCTCTCTTCTGCATTTTTATTGAAGCAATGTAGAAACATTTCTCAGATTCCAATCAACTTTGCTGAATTTGGGAGAATCTGAGCAAATAGTAAATCATTATACCCCTCAGAATTCATCCAGCTGCTTCTGTGCTCTGTCACATCATCAATAAACACTAGAGACATATTGCCATTCGAAGCCATGCATGCCCAACCATCACACTGCCTTCATCTTGTTTTACAGATGATGTGGTATGCTTTGAATCATGAGCCGTTCCACATCTTGTCTACTCTTTTTTCTTCCCATCATTCTGGTACAGGTTGATCAGAGGCTGTCCAGAGAATGCTGTTCCTGAACTGTGCTGCGTTTTAGATGTTTTTTGGCAAAGTCTAATCTGGCCTTTCTATGCTTGAGGTGTATGAATTGTTTGCACCTTGACGTGAACCCTCTGTATTTGCTCACGTGAGGTCTTCTCTTTATGGTAGACTTGGATAATGACATGTCTATCTCCTGGAGAGTGTTCTTCACTTGGCTGGATGTTGTAAAGGGTTTTTTCTTAACCATGGAAAGGATCCTGCAATCATCCACGGATGCTGTCTTCTATTGACATACAGGTCATACAGGTCCCAGGTTTTGTGTTACTGAATTCAACAGTGCATTTTTTCCCCCTCAGAGCGTACCAGACTGTGTTTTTTGCAACCTAAGGATGACCTGTTTTACTTTCATTGAGAGCTCTTTTGATTGCATGTTGTGGTCCAGACCTTTTCCCTGCTTAACTGATGATGAAATGACAATTATTTATGGTCCCCTTCCCTTCCTCCAATTTGAATGTGATGTGAATATCCTCAAATTAAAGCTGATAATCTGCACTACATATCTGTAAATTGAATATGTTTTGGTAAAATAACAAAACTGTCAGTGTCCAGATGTACATGGGCCTAACTGTATATGTATTATAAATGTCTTCATTATGATTTTGACATTTTTTTCAGTTGATCTGATGAAGTTTCTTTCTTTTTTTAGTGATGAATACACTCTTCTATGGACAGTCTAAAGGTGACCTATTATTTTTTATTTCTATATTATATTCATGGTACTGTATTACTCTTAAACACCCTTGTTGTGTGTCACATGTATGTATCATTTTACTCCAAGTATCAATGTAAATTTTCAAATGACTTGATTATTGACCAAAAGTGTAAAATGGTATTTTCCTCAAAATGCATGTTCATGTAGGGAGACCAGATGTTGTGCTGACTTTGAGAAATATTTGATATTTATCGAAGAGTTTGTTTACTGCATGAAGAGAATCTCCTTATCTTCAAGTTTGGCATTTTAAATATCACCATCTGATACACATGTCACATGTATTATCAACAACGTAAAAGTGTGACAATCCTCAGTTCAGCTCAGTTTATTACTTGACCAACTTTTCCCCCTGCTACAAATAATCTTTTTCATACAGTGAATGTTTTAAGAAACATGACTGTGACCACCCAGGTCAACATCTGATTTTGTATAAACTTAATACTGAATAAAGGGTTTTCCTTATTAATTTTTAATTTAATTTAAATTTACAGTAATCTGCCTGCTTGGTAACCCAGACAGCAACAACACAACTGCAGGAGATTATTAAACCGTTCCAAAATGACTAATGTTGAACAGTCAAGTCTCTCTGCACTGTGAGATGAATGAATCCTGTAAGAGTTTAAGTTTCGGTATTCTGGAGGACTGTTGTCCTCAGTAAAACATCTTTATCTGACAAACAGATGTGATTACAAAGGTCTGCTCATACTACTTGATTATCTGTTTATTTATGCTTTTCATGCCTTGTGTTTTTTTCTCTCTTCATTTTATATTGTTTTGTCCTAACTGTGTATATTTGGTTTGAACAGCTTCCAATAAGGCTGTTGTGACTCTGCAACCCAATTGGCCTCTGATATACAGAGGGGAGAAGATCATGCTTAGATGTGAGATCCACGACCGAGACACAGAGTGGGAGTATGAATGGAAGAGTCCCCATGGCACATTTCCAAATAACAGTGAAAACAGGATTAGCCAAGCTTCTTCACGCCACAGTGGAAACTACAGCTGTAGAGGCAACATGAGAAATGCACAAAACATTTCAACAGAGTGGAGTGCTAACATCACATTGACAGTATATTGTAAGTTTGATCCCATTCAATTTTACACTGAAAATATTAAATGTTCAAGAAAATATATTTTTGTTAATACATTTTTAGATAATATATCATTAAGATTACATCACATATTTACATGCATACAAAATAAAATATCTATAATAGATAAAATGATACCGCTTTAGATCAGATATATTTGCTGTCTAAAGTTTTATTATAACATTTATTCATTTTCATTCTGAGAAAATCACTTTCCAACAGATACACCAGCAGCTGTCCTCACTGTGTCTCCATTATGGCTGAGTCCTAGAGACTCAGTAACTCTGAGCTGTGAGGTTGAACATCCATCTGTAGGATGGAGGTTTTACTGGTATAAGGCTGTTCCCAAGCTATCACAAAACTACTACCATGAGCTTCTACCTGGTAGCATCAAAGGGACTGAACAGGATTCCTACATCATTCATGGACCGACACACACAGCAGGATATATGTGTAGAGCTGGAAGAGGAGACCCAGTGTATTACACCCAATACAGCAGAGAGGGGTTTGTTTGGTCTGGAGGTGAGTTTGTTTGTTTTTGTCTCCTTCTGCTAAGACACACTTGTGATTTCAATATTTGGTTATTGATTGTGGTGAACCTATGACCTTTCTCCATCAAGTCCAGATTTCAATTCAACACACTCACCAAAAACAATGTTGATGTTGAATTATTTTACATACTGGACTGAGCTGGATTTCCTTCTTTATATCTTCAGTTGACCAGAAAGCATCAAAGCACCAAAAACTGAGATATTAGTATTTCAATTGTTATTAAATCCAAACTCCTTTCTTTGCAATGAACACTTTGGATACTTGAGCTCATCTTACAGCCAATACTGATTACTATTACTGACACAGCAGGCTGGACAGTTGTGGTTAAATGAGACTTTATCAGTTCATCAGCCAACGTATAGACAAAACAGTGAGAAGCTGATAATGAAAAGTCAGCAGGCAACAAATTAGGTAAATGGACAAAGTGCAGAAACAACTAGAAACCTGAGAAAACTCAGAAGATAAAAAGAAAAATAGTCAAAACATCCATAAAGCAGCTTAAACCACTCTGTAGCACACTTCCTGTCTCCACTGTCAGTCCATATGCTCTGTATGTTATTAACACTCAGTTTCACTAAAACACAGCACCTGGTGCCTCATTTATATGATTCAGATGTTTTTATTCTCACAATAAATAATGTTAAAAGTACAAAAAAGCCAATTATTTCCATTGTGATCTTTTTAAATCTGTGCTTGGTTTTTCATTACATGTTTTTCAGATGTTCATTCAGCATTGACTCTCAAAGTGAGTCCTGACAGAGTGCAGCACTTCACCTCTGATTCTGTCTCACTGAGCTGTGAAGGAAACTTTATTAAGTGGAGAGTGAGGAGCTTTCCCAAGGATCCCTACTTGATATTCAGGACAGACTGTTTTTACTGGAGGTCCATGACTGAATCCACATGCAACATTGACAGATTACAGCAGAGACATGCAGTGTTCTGGTGTGAGTCTGGATCAGGAGAGTTCAGCAATGCAGTCAACATCACCAGACTGGGTATGTTTTCATTACATATATCTTATTTTCATCTTGTATTTAAATTATTTTCAACATGGTTGAAAATAATTTCAACTTGTTGGTCTACACTTCCGGTGTAGACCAACAAGTTATATACTTTACCGTTTGATAGAAAAAATATGTTGTATTATATTTTTAATCATAAACTAAAAGCCCATTAAACTATTATTGTTTAAGATTGTAACAAAGAAATATCATCTCATCAGTAAGAAAATCAGACATTAAGTGTATCATGCAAATTAAGTCGTGTGCTTGTCAAAAACAGTCAATTTGATATCATTTAAAATAGTAAAGGGCTTGCCTCTCAACAAAAAACTCAAACAAATAAATTAAAGTCTCTTCATATTTAGATACAAATTCTAAATCAATATTTTATAGATCCAAAAGGCTTGGTTAACAGCTGTTTTGGTGTGCAACAATACCTTTCTTTATTCTTGATGATTGAATTAAAACACTGATTTAGTTTGAGGTGTTTTTGTGACAGCTCACTGTTTCTTTCATGTGTACCTGTTAGCTCCAGAGCTAACTAGCCATAGCTGTATTTACAGTTACAAGACACATGTGTAATAAAGCTGAAATGTTGGGTCTTTGCTCAGTTACACTGATTCTGTGAAATATATTAGTTGGAGAAAAATAAAGGTATATTTGTGATCTATTCTTATAGTTTTATGTCACCAGCTGGTCTCTGACTGAAACTTCTTATTCTTTAACTGTTTTACAGATCCATATATCATCCTGGTGAGCCCTGTGCATCCTGTGACTGAAGGAGAGTCTGTTATTCTTGGCTGCAAACTGAGGACAGGAGAATTACTTTCAAACGTGTCTTTCTATCAAAATGACAAACTTATCCAAAATGATACCAGCAGAGAGCTGAATATCTCTGCAGTGTCAAAGTCAGACGAAGGCTTCTACAAGTGTAAATACTCAGGAAATGAATCACCACAGAGTTGGATGTCAGTTCAGGGTGAGTAGGATTAAAACAATTCATTCATTTAGTTTTTTTGTTAAATGTGTTTCTGTCTTTAAAAGAAATGTGGTCAAACAGAAATGAATGTTTACCAGTTTCGTTTCAGCTGATTTATCATATTGGACTAACTTGTCTTACACTTTACATCAGGACCATTCAACAATTATCCATCTTAATACAAATATAAATAAATGATCAGTCAAGTACTGCTTTAACACTGTGTCAGTTCAGTTTAAGAAAAGTGTTATAGAAGTTAATTAAACGTATAACTAGTTGTCATTTATTATCTATTACAGCAGTGCCAGTGTCCAGGAATGAAAACTCTTCATCTCTTATACCATTAATTGTTGGACCGGTTTGTGGAGTTGTATTTATTATTCTTTTGCTCCTGTTGTATCGCTACAGTCGATCCAAAGGTGAGACTTTTTCCTTCTGAATTTAAGTGTTTTATGATTTAATTATTCAAATACAAAGCTGTATTCTGATGTCATGATGTGGAATAACAAACAAATCATTTACAATAAATATCCTTTTCACAGATTCACACTCTATCAGGTTGGTACAAAACTCTCCTCTCTGTTTTTAAATGTAATAGCAGTACCTTCAATGTAACTTAAATTAATTGTATTTGTTAAAATATTTTAGGCCAATCCAGTCTGAGAGAACCAATCAGGACTCTCCCGCACATCACATGGTCAACCTGAATGAAACTCCAGATCATGTATACTCCTCTCTTCTCCATGGTCAGTCTACTACATTTATATTACTCTTTTTCTACATTAAGGTCAATTGGTTTTGATGAATATTAGCCCAAAGCCACTGAGAGACTTAATATGCTCGTATCAGTAACGCGTCCAAACAAGTTCATGCTGAGGTCCAGATTAAGTTTAATACTGTTTACTGATTGAAAAACAACAACAATGACTGACAAGCAGTTGTTGCATTATAATTATGAAACAATACCTGATGTGATATGATGTGATAATGTGGTGACGATGATGATAGTCAACAGAAAATATCAGAGCCCTTCTAACCCCCTTTGTTTAACTCAAGCCACCACCCTACTGCAATACTGAATAGCGCCACAAGGTGGTGGCACCCCCTTTTTGTTTTATAGTGTATACACAGCAGCCTTGTTGTGCTCTCCGGACATTCACAAGGGCTCTCAGTAACAAGTTGGTGGTGGTTGAGCTGTCTACGTCTTACTGCTCATGTATGATTAGTGAATGTAGCGCCGAGGAGACCTGGCTTTGTATGGTCGATGTTGAATACTGTAGAATAAAGCTACCGTGTGGAAATCCACACTTCTCTGTCTGTCGACTCTCTGAGCTAATTGCTAACCCTGCTAGCCTCTCCGCCTACACCAACTCACGTTACAGTGTGCAGTCCAAGCAAATACATAAACACATTCAAATATACATTTTGGCTCCTACAGCCACAATACATAAGATAGGAACCTGTTGTTGATCTCACTAAATAAACCAGTGGATCAGTTTGAGGAATAGTCTCAAAGATTTGTCACATAACTTGTGTCTTCTACCACATGCATAAAAGATCAAACTAGAACATGGTTTTAAATTGTTGTTATTGACCCAAAACTATAAGAATTTTGACTAGATTCCAAAAATGTTATCACTATTGTGGTGTTTGAACTTTGTAGTCTTGGTTGTGATTTATTAAGCATCAATGTCTACTAAGAAACTAAACACTCCAAAACATCTAAGATTCCCTGTTGTTATACAAAAATAAGAGAAGAAATAAAAGTTATAAAAGTGATGTTTGATTGGTATCATGCAATTAAAATGATTAATTTGATTTTCACCTTTTACTCACAGGTGATGTTAGTATCTATGAATCAATCAGAGGCTCTGAAGACCCTGAAAACGGTAGAGTATGCACCTTCACATGGAGCAGTCTGAAATTCAACAATTGCATCATTTATGGGAAAATGATTAACAAAACAAAACCAACAAATATCCTTTTCAGAGTTTCATGCTTCATTAATTTAAATAAATGTGGATATTTGTGAATGAATGCATTAATCAGTAAATGTGTATTCAGATTTACAAGAGTATCAATACTTGAGAATGTGCTGACAAATTTGTAAATACGTACACTCGGGCTGGGTGATATCTCTGACTGATTTCATGAATTCAAATTCTTTGATCAGTGTTTAAAATGACTGTTCATATTAGCAGTTTGTAGTCATGTCAGTCCTGCACCACATGCACACCTACCACAAGATAGATGTCTCTGACTATCTCATAGTGAATTTAACAGTCTATGAGAAAGACAGACTGTAAATTACTCTGCATACTGATCTGTGCTCTTGGTTTGTTTTTAGATGTTTATGTCAACTCTGGAGCACAAAGTCAGAATCTGAAACAAACCAAACGGAAACGGTGAGAGCTGAAAGGTGGGACTTCTAAGTGACACAAATGAATCATAATTGTACCTATTCAGCCTTTATCGGCAGGTCTTTTGACTGTCTGGGGCAAGGATGTTTAACTGCAGTACAGTGTGGGCTCTTCCTAAATGATGTAGTAATGGAAAATAGTAAAACCTCTTAGTAAATACATATATACTGTTAATTTTTGTAGTCCATATAATACACATGTAGATAGAAGAAAATGTAGCTGTTGACTGAAAATTGAACACAATAAGATAGTATTGCATTCATTTTGTGCCATTATGTATTTTTTTCCTTTTTCAGAAGCTTAAATAGATCATGTTGTTATTGCATGAAGTAGAAACCAGTGTTATGAAAGTTAACAACGGTTGTTCAATATAGTAAATTGAAGGAAAATAATATTGGACCTCATGTTGTTTCCACAACAATAAGCAAGGACACTTCAGGGAATTGAACCCAGAAAACCACGAGTACCATTACCAGTGATTTTTGCTTTTTTTAAAAGGCTACATGGAAAGTAAAGCAAAATCTGCATTAGCAACAGAGTATTATTTGAGGCTATTGTTATTGTGACATTTACTTGATGTTGTTTATCAAATGTAGAGACGTGTTCGTGTGTTCAGCTTCATATTTAACTTATGTATAATTGAAATGTTGAGAATACATGCTACAGTTATAAATGCTGTTATAATGCAGGAAAAATAAAGCAGTGTTAATTGTTAGATTCATTAAGCACAATAAATGAGTTCAGAAAAGTTAGTTTATGCTGTTTTGTATGTGTAATGTCTCTCACAATCTCATTTGCCAAACAAATGTGAACATGTGATTGAAATTGCTGTGAAGAAGTACTGCATTTCAGCCTGGCAACAGAGGAGGACTACTGCTGCTCCTCGTCCCTACTTAGCAAATGCTTCAGCAGGGTGAGGCTGGAGCCAGCGTTCTTCACAGCCAGAGTCCATGTCCATCTGTCATGACATTTTTATTTTAAGTAGCTAAAAGTCCGTCCTCCACCACCAGCCACCAGAATGTTGGACGATTGAAGACTTCTCTCTGCCATTAATATAAAGATAAATCCCATTAAATCTGCTGTACAGATGAAAATGTCAAAACTTTAAAAAAGAAAACATCTTCAATCATGAATTAAAAACATGTTAGAGTTTTAGAGACAATTTCAAAAGCAGAACAATATTTAAGGTTTGAACTTTTAATTGTCTTCTAGGTGCCACTGGTGTCATTTTATTTCAGTACATCATGAACGCAACATGCTAAGACTTATACAGGACAAAAGGACAAAGTAAATGTTGGCATTGTTCCAGACAGGTTAGTACAGGAGCTGTAGTAAGTAACGTAATCCAAGTACCACAACAGCAGGGGCGATTGCTCTGAGACAACAAGGGAAGCTCGCCATCCCCTAAATCCTCATCAAATAAATTGTCACAACTGTCATATTAAATTCACACTAAAATTATAATTTACAGCACATCAAATCTGCACTTGAATGCGTTCAATTTTACAACTATGACATCCTGTAACCAGCTGTTTAATTCCGCCGCTGACTCAGAGCTTCAACCGTGTTCAATGAAACTTCTCGCAACAGCTGTTTGGGCTAGGGCGAGACAAGCCAGGATAAGACGCTCATTGGATAGTGTGACAAACTCGTCTCGCCCCTGGACGCTGAGTGTCTCAGTCAATGGAGCAGTGGGCGGGGTTGGACGCTCTGCTTCTGTATTATGAGTGGAGGAAATGTTTTATAGGACTCAAAGACCTTGATAGACAGCTTTGGATAGGCTGACTCTTCTGAGTGTAGTTTTGCCAATGTAGCCAATGCTTGACTTTCTCGCTAAATCTGGCGACTTAACAACTCTTCTTGTCGACTTTTTTTTACTCATCAATGACATATCCAAGACGGTTGTAATCCCTCCTAACCAAATTAAATTTTCATTAATTAAAACAAGGGTTTGGATCAATAGAGGAGACGTGGATTAGAACATGCATGCATAAAAAACTGAAAAAAAAATCTCAAATATGCCTTTTTATGGCATCAAACACATTGCACACGTTTGTCCAACGTAGTAAATGTGCCAGTAAAAATATTGGGATATAAAGGTTAAGAGAGTTACTATAGGGCTCTGTTACCTGGGTGGGTGAGGTGTTAAGTGTTGTTTTTTTGTTTTTTTTGCTGTCCTGTGCAGGCCTACCTGGGCAGGCTAGTGGCTATATTGAAAATCTGTGTGTGTGTGTGTGTGTGTGTGTGTGTGTGTGTGTGTGTGTGTGTGTGTGTGTGTGTGTGTGTGTGTGTGTGTTGATGTGGCTCTATGGCATAGATGAAGCATACAACAGCCTCAATTAAACACTCCTTTTATTTGGAACTGCCTCGCTTCAATATGACAAGTTTTATGATGAAGATGTAAAGTGAGCTTCCCCTGTTTAAAACACCAGCAGCCGCTACTGCACAACAGTAATGTAACTTGATTACTTTAGGATTACCGCAATACCAAATATGCAATAATAAATACACAGGGCATATTCAGCGCGAAATTGACTAAGACCAGCGCAAATTGCAACAAGCAGTTAGGGTGGAGATATTGGTGTGGTCAGACAGTTGATGTTAACTGCTCTCTCTCTCTCTCTCTCTCTCTCAGCTGTTTTGCTTTATTAAACAATGTTACACCCATAAACTGTATGGTTACACCCGAGTTTGCTTGTAACAGAACACAGAACATTAATGACTGTTAGATCCGATGTTAATTGAGCTCCTGTGCCATTTGAGTTTGGAGGCTCACTAATTGTTTCAACTGTTGTATGATGCTGCACATGGGCGATTTTAGGAATAAATAATCGGTGTTTCCCATTAATTATTAAAGGTTTAGACTGCGTCGGCTCACAGCCTATATAATCAACCAGTGTCTCACTGCATAGAGTTTTCTATCTGGACATGGTCTATAAGCTTTCCTCTTTTTTCAGGTTTTACAAATGTGACTGTGTTTCTCATAAAACAGTAACCTATGGCTCTACTTAATGACTAACACGCTATCATAACTGTAAGAACTGGGGAAAAAAATACTGAACTAATGAGCTGTCATGTCATTGTTATGTCTATGACGTATTTTTCATGCCTACATGGCTCCCTATTGTTGGGGGAGGGAGGTGCTGCCCCGACAAATACTGATTGAGTCATCCTCACCGGTGTTTGATCAACATGCTTCACAGAGCTTCAGTGTAACTAAAACGTCTGTGTATAAGGATTTAAAGTTGATTTCTTGTTGGAATAACTTTACTGACCTCTTTCTTCCACTCTTTTTTGGTCGATTTCATTCCGTCTTCTTCTGCTGACAATTAAAATGTTAAAGGTAAGAGGGGGGGTCTGGAGCTGCATGTCAGCCTTCTCATACCAGTTCCTGACTTCATGTTTTACAACAGTATTAATCAAAATAGCTGAATGTTAATCATGACCATTAAGGGGACCTGGGTTGGTTGTCACAGTGCCTATTGCAGGCACTAGAGGACGCTGTGACATGACATGTTTAGCCTGCCCATTCTTCCATTTTGCACTGGTCATTGCATGGAACACACACTAAATATTGAGGTGAGGAGATACTGTGTAATTTTTAAGGGTCAGAGTGATTTTTCATGTTGGTGTTGTTTTTGTATTAAGAGCCAAAAAGGTTATTAGTCATTTTAAAGGGTTAGGGTTAGGGTTACCTTACCCTAACCCTAACCCTAAAAAGCCAAAGGTAACAGCTTTGATTAGCTAGCAAAGCCATGTGGTAGCTAGCTTAAAATGCTTGGCAAGAAGTCAGTTGGGGAGGGTTGCCTCACAGGTAAGGTCCATACACTAATATGTTATGAAATAATGGTTGTATTAAAGGCTAGATTTTTTTTCAGCACTATAAATTCCTTCATTTTACTTCTTATAAAAGAGGCTAAGTCAAAGAAATAATCACCTGGTTTAAACACATGGTGCATGGATGACTACTATTACAGAGGAGGTGTTTATTTAAAAAAAGAAAACTATATATGTGTGTATATATATATATGTATATATATATATATATATATATATATATAATATGTATATATATATATATATATATATATATATATGTATATATATATGTGTGTATATATATGTATATATATATATATATGTGTGTATATATGTATATATATGTATATATATATATATATATGTGTGTGTATATATATGTATATGTATATATATATATATATATATATATATATATATATATATATAAAAGACGGTAATAAGTCCCGCCTATTCTTGTTAACGTGATATTTCAGGGACACCTCAACAGAATTGCTTCAAATTTTGTATCAACTTCCACTGGATTTAAGAATGAACTGATCAGATTTTGGTGATCAAAGGTCTGTGATTTTAGGACGGTCCGCTGGTAGCTATAGTCTGGCATTCTTAGGTCTCATTTAGATGTTCATTAGTATATGCTTCAAAACATAAATTAAATCATGAACATAACTGTAAATGAAATTGTGCTTTCTGTAATAGTACAGTTTAAGGTGTACAGTTGTAGATTTTCCTTCTCACACCTGTGATGACTGAACTTTGACCTCATGTGTTCATGACTCCTCTCCTCTGTCTCCTCTCACAGGGAGAAGATGATCTGCAGGATCCTTCTGCTCATCAGCCTGACCTCCTGTGTCTCTGGTTAGTTTACATCCTCACTTCATCATCCAAAAAGAGAAAAGTTGTAAAATATATCAGTGGAAACATCAACAGAACTATTAAAGTGAGAAACTCTTCATTACAGCTGAGAAGATGATCTTTATTCAATTATTGTTTAGATTGTATTTATTATTGGTATCAAGCATGACCTTTTTACTGGTGTACTTTAAAGACTTTCCCTCTCTGTCTCCTCAATAGGAACATTTGAAGTGAAAGTGACACAGAGTTCCTATCAGGCAGAGGAGAACCACAACATCACACTGGGATGGATGTTTACAACCAAACCTGACAGTTCCTCCACCTCACTGAACATCTACTGTCAACTGTTCACTGATCACAGTGACCCAGTCCTGTATCATGTACATGAGGGTGTTGAGGCCCCAGAGTCTCAGGATGAACAGTTTGCAGGACGAGTTCAGAGTGACAAAGATGCCCTCAGAGAAGGACGAATCAGACTTCATGTGTCCAGACTCAGGAATGAAGACTCAGGTCTGTACGACTGTGAAGTGAAAACAGATGATGGTCACAGCTCTGATAGATGCAACCTCAATGTCACTGGTAAGATGATTCAGTAAAACTCAGAAAGTCTTTTTAATGCATGTTATCAGTGATGTACAGACTGGACTGATAAACTTTATGAGTGTGGTTGAACTCAGCAGACACTGTGTTGTTGTATGTGGACACAAACATCACCAAGTTCAAACCCAAACAGTCCAGATATGAATTTTGGACATGAACAGTGTGAAGTAGGAGAGTTGAATGTTGGGATAACAGAATTTGTGGAATACAAATACAATTATTATCATTATTTCTCTCTCCTTTACAGCAGCTGTTGATCAGTCCAAAACTCAGAGTCAGGGAAGTCGGGGTCCTCAAAGCAGCTGTATTCTCTGTCTCTGCTGGACTTTGCTTTGTCTTCCATTTTGATGGAAGAGAACATACAGTGGCACATGAGACAGAAAACGTAGATGCAGCAGTGTGTATACATATTTTTAGAAAAGTTACATAAAAAGACATCAAACAGTCACCTTCTGAGCAGTGTGGCTACCTCAATTTCTTGTCATGTGACTCATCCTGCTGCTTTGTTAAAAACTACATTCACCAGCTTTATCTGAGAGAAGACCTCACCTGTCTGATTCAGCTGTGTGACTTATCTGACGGTCATGAGGACTGTCCCTGCTGCTATGTGTTAATGAACAGCTCCAACTCCTATTATAAATAATGTGTCTCATATATTTAAGGTGAACATTTTTAAATTAATCATTATTTATATGACAGAAGTTATGACTCTTTTGTGTCTTGTTGTCCATCTTGTAAGGTTACACTTTAAAGTATAAAATGCACTATGAATAAAGCTGCCCTAATTGATACACAACTTCACCTGTGAGCTCTTTTGTGATGATCTAACATTGAAACGACACCCAAGAAAGTGTCCATTTACTTTTGAACCCCTGAACTTTTGGTACCATGTTTGTAAAGACCGAAATCTCCCAAACAGCTTTTTCAATATTGATTTAAACCCCTCAAATTAAAGCTGAGACTCTGCACTTTAATGTAGTATCCAGTGCGTGAAAAACAAACGTGTGACTGTCCAAATACTTCCTGTCTGAACTGAACATCCCAGCTGTGCAACTGCAGTCAACTGAGTCAAAGTGTATTTCAACAAGTTCAGGTCTCAAAAGCTAAAATCTTTCACGTTTCATTTTGTTTCACTCAGAGGATATTTAATTAAGACTTAACGAGAGAGTTAGTCTTCCAGGATTATTGCACTGTGCTATGGTCAGTTTATAAGTGTGAGGGAGAAGAAACTGCTTCTGTGTCTGCTGGTTTTAGTGAACAGGGCTCTGAAGCACCACCTAGTGGGGAGAAGTTGAAACAGGTTGAGTTCAAGGCGTGAAGGATCTGCAGTGATGTTTCCCTGCCTGTTTTCTGACTCTGAAGGTGTACAGGTGATAAAAGACGGACAGCTCAGCAGCGATGACCTTTGATCACAAAATGAACCTATCACACATCTCAAAAACAAAAGCAAAATATTTAAAAGCAGCTTTGAGTGTTTAAACATGTTTCAGCAAAAGTGAAACCTGCAGTTAATCATTTAACAAGCTTCAGTGTCAAATGACTACTTACTTTTTTACTGAAATGTCTTAATGTCACATGTTCTGCCTCCTCTGGTCTTTAACAGCCACAATCTGTTAGTTGTCTTATTACTCAAAGTATCCAAAACTAAAATTTGTATTGATTTATTTTTTATGTACAAACTTTAATTTATTTGCAGCCAATATGGATTTATTTACTAAGTGAGCTGATTTAAGTTACACCCCCATCCAAACTGCTCCAGATGTGAATGGACTTTGGCAGCAGAGACAGATTTTCAGATCCTGACTCACTTCTTACAATCTGGGTCCAAACTGCTGAAAGGAAACAAGATAATTCATGTGAAGACAGACTCACAGATATTAGTTACTGTCAGTTATCCTCTTCTCTGCTCAGGTGTGGTTGATTTCATCCTCACAGTCACGACTTTGATCAGAGAAGTGTCTGTTTGGTTTTTGTGGTTATAGTGTGAGTTCTGCTCATCAGTGTGTTCTCCTATCTCTCACTGATGTCAATATTTGAATGACATTTGTATTCTTCACAATTTAAAAACTGATACAAGTAAAATACTTGAACACACCTCTTGTCCAAATCTTTTTATATTCTTGGTATTGATGCAGCTTGTAAAGCAGTAACTGTTTTTAGAATCAATAAAGTTTATTATCATTATTTTGTTGTTTCTGAACGTTGTTCTTGTGAAATTTGATGATTCTGATATCAAAAGATGCAAAGAAAAGTCACAACAACTTCTCTCATACAAATAGATTTATTTACAATACGTACACATAATAATAACTATGATATAGTTTTCTTATAATTCTGATGGATTCTCTGTCAGACTGATGATTGATAACAGTTGAACCAACTCAGTAAAGTCTTCATGTTTGGTAATACTGTTGTCAATAATTAATGCTGCAATAGCTTATTTTACTATTTCAATATCAAACAACAACTCTAATGACTCTCTTAGATAAAGGGGACCCTCATGACTCTCTTAGATAAAGGGGATCCTGCAGACTTGTTAATCTCGATGAGTCTGATTAGATGTTGATCTCCTCTCTCACAATCCCATCCTGCTGGGTTCTCTCAGCTGAAAAGGTCAGAGGTCATGTTGGATGTGTAAGAAAAATCAGCTTCATGGACACAGAAAGTAAAAAGAGGCAGTGACAGAAGTCTGCTCTCTGAGAAACACAACTTCTATACTGCTGCATGTTTTCTGGTTCATTAGGAGATTTAGTAAAACAAAGTCTGCAGTATGGAAAAGGCCATGCATGATACAATTATTAATAAAAAATTATCAAGAATTAAACATAAAATCTACAACTTCAAACCTTAATTCTGATGTCAGAAACAATGTGGACTACAACCACAGACACATTGGTCATTTCTATTGTATATATTTAACATGTTGTTTATTTCCGTCACAAGATGGCGCCAAATATCTCTTCAATATCTCTTTCAACGGTGAAAGCGAAACTAACAAATCCATACAAATAAACCCCTTATAATTTTTTTCAGAGCAGAAGTTCCCCTGTACACCAAATGTCAAATGTCTGTGGTGAGTCAATTCTAGTTTATTTGCTTTTTTGATCTGCTGTCAATCAGGTCTTCCTTCACCATTTTTCAATTTCAGTCTAAATAATCTAAGCATATGCATATGCTCATATGTAAAACCAGGTCTCTAAAATCTACTACAGTGATTAGAGAGACTCAGATGTTACTGAGTGATAATAAGTCTCAAAGTTGTTGCATCTGTATAAACTAGCCATGATGCAGAATGACTCCTTTCAGAGTGAATTCGAATAAACAGGTCGAAGTGATGATCAAGAACAGGCTGTTTTAGTATAGTCCACCTTGTTGTTTAATAAATAACATGATTGAATTATAAATATAAAACACACACTCATTACCTTTAATGTCTTCATTCTGAATCAATAGCAGACTCAGAAGACAGCAGCTCTGAGTTGATGAGCTGCAGATAAAGAAGAGAGGTAAGGTAAGTGTCTCAATGCACAAGAGGACAGAAGTCAGCTGTCATAACAAAAGTGACAGAGCTGCTGAAGCGGAACATGTGAGACGTGTTAAGAATAAACAGAGTGGTTGAACATCACGTTGCAGAAAATGTGCAGCTAACGTTGTGGTTTTTTGCAGAGACATGAAACCTACATCAGTTCCCTTCTGTTATATCAGATTAAATGAGCAGCTGCATCCGCCCAGTCTCCTTCCATGCTGTAGCTGTTTCAGAGTCAGTTTATCTCACAGACATCATTATTATTATTATTATTATTACTATTAGGAGTCTCAGCAGCTTTCCAGCTTCAACTGCTGCAGATCTCAGTACAGTGAGTTTCTAACTTTGAAAGGCGCAAATGAGAAAGTTGACATGCAGCTCCAGAAAACCCCCACTCCGCTTCCACTAACCTTCTACATTTAAACATTAAGCAGAAGAAGACAGAGCGAAACAGTTAAAAAACGGACCAGTAAAGTTATTCCAACACGAAAGTCACATTAAATCCTTCCACAGCGAAGTCATAGTCTTCTTGAAACATATGCGGACATTGACAGGTTTAGAGGTTTATATACCGATGTGTCTGTGGTCGGTACCGCCCCCAATTGCGCTCTTTGCCAATCAGAGCAGCGCTGGAGAGTTCCCTCTCCCCCTTTAGCCAATTGGAAACACTTGCCAGAAACAAAATAAAGAAGTTATAACCCTGTTGCTGTGTGCACTTTTGGCAATAACGCTAAAATTGTTTGTTGTAAACGACTCAAATAAACCCTTCAATACATAGGCTATTCTGTCGTATATTAATGAAAGCTCTTCAGGATTTAAGCAGGGACAAGAGAACTTCTTCTTCGTTCTGGACTTTCTTCAGTCTCATCAGGGAATGAAACAAACAGCAAAGGTAAGACTTCATATGGAGGATTTATGTAACCCATCATCAGTGGTGGAAGAAATTTACATATTTATTTTCTACCACTGCCCATCATCACAGTCTCTTTCTGTCAGAAATAATATGAAATGATACATGTTCAGAGTGCTATGCTTATTAAGATAGCATGTGTGGTTGTTTACATGTTGGGAGAGCACGTAGTCTTACACTTGTGTTATGGGAAGTGCAGCTCGGTCACATCAGGGTCACAGTGGCCGGAAATGTGAGAGAAACATCATGTGACTGTGTTATACTTCAGCAACACTTCTATGTTATGTGTGCTGGGTGAAATGAAGCTACAGTTAAGGAGGTCTATCTTTTGTATCTGACTTTCTGCATGAGTGGTTTTGTGTGATATTTGAAAAATACAGGGTGTCTAAATGACTGTGCACCTTTTTTAGTCATGGTACAACATGCCTTCTTCTATAATGGCAATATGTAAACTACTAGAAACATTGTAGAGTTAGTAAAGAACAGCAGCACTGATAACTGTGTATCAGATAACATCTGTGGTGATTTACAACATATTTATTTTAACTTATGTCTGTAAACACATTGTCTCAAGGCATGCTGGGAACTCAGCCCAACATTGATTTATTCTTATCCTTGTTAAGCAATTTAGTGTATCATTATATTATATATTTTGTCTTGTGCTTTATTCTAACATTCAGATTAAATTATTTCCCGTCATTCAAGTATACAAATCACACCACGACACACCTGTTTGTTAGATTTCAACTGAACATGTTTTAAGAAGATAAGTAGCTGTTTATATGCATAAAACATCTGTCTGTAAAACACAGCTGCTTAGTGAAAGGAGTTACTTCAGAGTTGAGCTTTCAAGATATGAACAAGACTCAGAAAAGATCTTAGGAGTTTGATGTGATTCTAGCTCTCTATTTAGACGTTGATCATATGACTCATGTATTGCTCTCTCTGATACACACAAACTTGAGGATAACCTACTGTGCTGACCCACATAAAGGTTATTTCATCATTGTTGGCGTAGAGACATGAAACATTATTAAAATGCTCAAAGTTCTATTTTATTGTATCAAATATTTGATACATGTTTGATGCATGTTTGTAGATATGTGTTAGTTTCACTTTAATGTTTTTTTGGTGCCATCTTAAGACAAAAATACATGACTGCAATAGAAACTATTTCAAATATTCAATGTATTCAGAGGAAAACTGTACATTTCTGTAATTAATAATAGAAATGATTAATGTTTCTGTGGTTGTAGTCCATATTGTGTCTGAGATGAGAATCGAAGTTTGATGTTGTAGATTTTCCTTCTCACACCTGTGATGACTGAACTTTGACCTCATGTGTTCATGACTCCTCTCCTCTGTCTCCTCTCACAGGGAGAAGATGATCTGCAGGATCCTTCTGCTCATCAGCCTGACCTCCTGTGTCTCTGGTTAGTTTACTAATTTACTTTAATATCTGTGAATATAAATAATGAAATACATTTTCAGCCTCACAAACAGATTTTATGAACTTCATCTTGTTGCAATTGGGGTAAGTGTTCTTTATTCAACTGCAGCTCATATTTCATTCACTATTGTATCATGCATCAATTTTTCCATACAGCAGCATCTCTGAACTCTTTAGTTTTGCAGCTTCATTTCTCAGTTTGTCTGGTCCTCACTTTCCCTCTCTGTCTCCTCAAAAGGACCATTTGAAGTGAAAGTGACTCAGAGCTCCTATCAGGCAGAGGAGAACCACAACATCACAATGGGATGGACGTTTACAACCAAACCTGACAGTTCCTCCACCTCACTGAGTATCTACTGTGAACTGTTCACTGATCACAGTGACCCAGTCCTGTATCATGTACATGAGGGTGTTGAAGTCCCAGAGTCTCAGGATGAACAATTTGCAGGACGAGTTCAGAGTGACAAAGACGCCCTCAAAGAAGGACGAATCAGACTCCATGTGTCCAGACTCAGGACTAGTGACTCGGGTCTGTATGTATGTGAAGTTAAAACAGATGATGGTGTGAGCTCTGACAGATGCCACCTCAATGTCACTGGTAAGATGATTCAGTAAAACTCAGAAAGCTTTTTAATGCATGTTATCAGTGATGTACAGACTTGACTGGTAAACTTTATGAGTGTGGTTGCACTCAGCAGACACTGTGTTGTTAAAAATATGCTGTATGTGGACACAAACAAGTGTCACAAGTAGGAGAGTTGGAAGTTGGGATAACAGAATTTGTAGAGTACAATTACAATTATTCTTATTTTTCTGTTCTTTACAGCAGCTGTTGATCAGCCCAAAACTCAGAGTTGGGGAAGTCGGGGTCCTCATAGCAGCTGTATTCTCTGTCTGAGCTGGATTCTGTTTTGCCTTCAGACTTTGTTTTAATCTAATGATCAGACAAAAAACATCTAGCAGTATAGAAGTTGAGTTTCTCAGAGAGCAGGCTTCTGTCATTTCTTCTTTTTTACTTTCTGTGTCCATGAAGCTATTTTTTCTCTGCACATCCAACCTGACCTCTGACCTTTTCACCTGAGCAAACCCAGCAGGAGGAGAGTGGAGAGATCAACATCTGATCAGACACATAAAGACTAACAAGGTCTGTCTGGAAGATCCCCTTTATCTAAGAGGATCATTAGAGTTTTTTTTATTGTTTAATATTAAGAAGATTCAGATTGGCTTCTGAAAATAGCCATAAGTCACTAAAATAGTGAACACATTGCGAATAACAAAGTCGCCATAAACACATTCAGTTTTACAATGTTAAATTGCAATACAATGAAACATTAATCAAACCATGTTTTAAAAAATACCACCACAAATAAGCTACAAATCTGCACACTGATTTCCATATTAATTTAACCTGTGCTGCAACACTTTTATATGTTTATCCTAATCACTGCAGTGGAGATCTAAAGAGTGAAACATGACTTTAACAAGCAATAATGTCCTTCTAAATCCTCAGTAAACTGCATCACTTCATTGGATTTTCATTGTGAAGTAAATGAAACTGGCAGCAGTCTGGGGGTTAAAACAAACATGTTCAACAGTTAAAGTTTAAATTTACTGCTGTTTTAACCTGACGTTCATTTTTTTGTAAAAATATCATTTGTGCAATAATTTGTTAAAAGGTACTTTCTTTTTAGTAATCTCTGCTTTTCAAATGGTTTCTTTGCACTTTTTCATTATTCCATGCACTTTATAGTTAAATGAAAATGTATCTTCCTGGGTTTTTTGTGTTTTAGATGTAACAGATGTTTAATGCTTGGATCTCTGTTTTGTTAATTTGTTTTGGAACTTTATCTTAATGACCTCTAAATGTTTCAATGAGTCAGTCCTCTGGGAACCTTGTTTAGTAAACATGTAGAAGACCTGATTTTCTTATGAAGGCCAGAATAAAGTCCAGCAGATGTCTATACAGCAACTGTTCTTTGTGTTCTTCACACTTTAGACACACTCAGACTGTAGAGACTAAATCCTACACTTTAGCTGCTACTGGCTGATTATGGGTTTAATTGTTTGAAAGTGTACTCAGAAACTATATTCAGTCCTTTCCAATCTTTCAGATATAACACTTTTATTTTCTTACCAATGTCCTTTTTCTGTCACTTTTCATGAAGTTTTTACACAAAGTTAAAACAAATACAGCTGAACATACATCAGAGTACAGTCAGTTTCCTTCTCTCCATCATCAACACCTACACACCCCCTAGTGTTTGAGAGGAGCATTACATTTAAAACAAATCAAATACATGGCTCCTGGATGGATTCTTAATCTTCTGATCTTCAGCACTAATAGAAACACAGCAACAGATGTGATAAGAAAAGATGAACAGAGACATTATAAGAAAGGACAATGAAAAGTAAAAAATAAAAGAATAAAAGCCTGTTCAGTCATGGTGAAAATGAAACACAATTCACACGTATAATGAAATTCGTTTAGAGTTTAATGGACTGTACTTATATAGTGCCTTTCAAGTCTTTACGACCACTCTTTACATTACATCTCATTCACCCATTCACACACTGATGGCAGGAGCTACCACGCAGGGTGCCAACCTGCTCATCAGGGGAAATCATCATTTATACACCGTTGACGCAACGGGAGCAATTTGGGGTTAAGTGTCTTGCCACACACATCGACATGTGGACTGGAGGAGCCGGGAATCGAACCACCAATCTTCCAATGACGACCGCTCTACCTCTTGAGCCACAGCCAAGCACATTCAGTTTATTTAGAAAAACTTACATATCTTCATGTAATATATTCCAATATATAAATAAACACAAGTCACACTTTAATATATGATAAATGAATAACACACAGTTTGACAGTTTTCATGATGTTAGATCATAACATAATCATGCTGCCTGGAGCAGATGATTGTGGATCCACTAATACATGAAGAACGCTGGAAAGATTGTTGTGGTCATTGTAAACAGATGCATCACTTCCTGTGTGCTGCTACAGTTTGATGAAAGTGAACATAACACATGAGAACCAGCAGCTCTGAAGGCTCTTAACACCAGTACTTAATACCTAAAGCTTCTCAGCATTATTTCGATAAAGTGAAAACAGTGCACATCTCAGATCTAACTAAGCTCAACCAGGAGTCCTGATATCAAAATGATGAACGAGGTAAAGATGAAGAACATTGTTTCCTCCATTGAGTCCATTATTGTTGTATATCAGTTGTTCGTTATGGCCCTGACACCATAGCCACTAACTGGAGAAAATAAAAGCAGGATGTGTTTTAATCATTATTACAGTTTGTAATTTAAGTGTGTGAAGCATCAAGGTAGTTGCTATGGTTACCTGCCAGCCAATGGGAAACTAGTGTGTTCTGTGTCTTTGGGATGAACCTAAATTATAACAGTCTTGTTTTGTTTGCGTTGCATATCAAATTGTTTCCTCTGATATGTCTGATGAGTTGTCCGTTTTAAAAAAATCCACCACAGGACTGAATAAAAACTTTTTTTAAAGTAAGAAAGCAGAGTCCAGCACAGACAGTGAGTCCGGCTCCTGTCAGTCCAACATAGAGGCCGATCCTTACCCGACTCTCATGTTGTTGTCTCTCAGTAGGTTTCTGAGGTTTGGGCTGATCAACAGCTGCTGCAAAGGACATAAAAATAATAATAATTGTTCTTTTATTTAAAATTTATAAATTTTGTAATCCCAACATTCAACTCTCCCTACTACTGTGTGACACTTCACACTGTTCATGTCCAGAATTCAAATCTTGACTGTTTGGGTTTGAACTTGGTGATGTTTGTGTCCGCATACAGCATATTTGTAACAACACAGTGTCTGCTGAGTGCAACCACACTCATAAAGTTTAGCAGTCCAGTCTGTACATCACTGATAACATGCATTAAAAAGACTTTCTGAGTTTTACTGAATCATCTCACCAGTGACATTGAGGTGGCATCTGTCAGAGCTTGTACCATCATCTGATAGCACCTCACACTTGTACCAACCCGAGTCATTAGTCCTGAGTCTGGACACATGAAGTCTGATTCGTCCTTCTCTGAGGGCGTCTTTGTCACTCTGAACTCGTCCTGCAAACTGTTCATCCTGAGACTCTGGGACCTCAACACCCTCATATACATGATACAGGACTGGGTCCTTGTGATCAGTGATCAGTTGACAGTAGATGTTCAGTGAGGTGGAGGAACTGTCAGGTTTGATTGGAAACGTCCATTCCAGTGTGATGTTGTGGTTCTCCTCTGCCTGATAGGAGCTCTGTTTCACTTTCACTTCAAATGTTCCTGTTGAGGAGACAGAGAGGGAAAGTGTTTAAAATACACCAGTAAAAAGATCATGCTTGATACCAATAATAAATACAATCTAAGCAACAATTGAATATAGATCATCTTCCCAACTGTAATGAAGAGTTTCTACTGGCTTTAATAGTTCTGTTGATGTTTTCATTGATATATTTTACAACTAAAGTCATCAAATCTTTTGACTTTTCTCTTTTTGGATGATGAAGTGAGGATGTAAACTAACCAGAGACACAGGAGGTCAGGCTGATGAGCAGAAGGATCCTGCAGATCATCTTCTCCCTGTGAGAGGAGACAGAGGAGAGGAGTCATGAACACATGAGGTCAAAGTTCAGTCATCACAGGTGTGAGAAGGAAAATCTAAAATATCAAACCTTGATTCTCCTGTCAGACACAATGTGGACTACAACCACAGATATATTAGTAATTTCAACAATAAATGACAACAACATACAATTTTTTTCTGAATACATTTAACGTTTAAAAACCTTCAGTGCAATGATGTATTTCTGTCACAAGATGGCGCCATTATTCTATTTTGAACAGTGAAAGTTTGTCACAGCAGCTGCACATCAAAGTGAAACTAACTAATCTATACAAATATGTAGATACACTGTATATAGTTTTAAATTTAAGTGTCAAATGTAGAAACTACTCATGATGCAGAATGACTCGTCTGATTTTTAATAAACTGATCGAGGTAGCTAAGTAACTCTAAATACAGCGTTCAGTTTACTTTGTTGGTTTCTCTATGACAGGATTAAATGAATCAAAAACAACTTTCTGTAAGATCGATCACACACATTAACCTTCATGTCGGTTATCAATAGACTAAATGACGGAGCCAAAGGAGCAGATCAGATCAGAGTGTTGGACGAGCTCCGACTTCAGGAAAAAAACTAATTCAGACATGTTTGACATTAAAAACCGGTCACAGTGAGTTTCATTTTGCACTGACAAAACTGTTGATAGCGTTGAGAGCGTAACGGTGAGTCTCTGAGGTATTCCTCATCCTCAGCAGCACGAACGTTTCCGCATGATGTGCCTCGATGACCAGTCCATAGTAGACTATCTGCTGTTACTGTTTTTACATTTATATCATCAGCAGGAGTCTCAGTGGCTTTCCAGCTTCGGCTGCTGCAGACTGCACTTGTGTTTTGAGAATCTGTTGTAACTTCAGCCTGCAAACTGTCCATGCTGAGACTGAGACCTCAACACCCTCATGTACATGATACAGGACTGAGACATCAACTTTCACTCAAGATAAAAAGTGATACTATTGTTCCTGAATAATATTCGGCTATTTTGATGAATACTGCAGTAAAGCATGCAGTCAGTAACTTGTTTGGCATGGAACTTCTCTTACCACATGCATTTAAACTGTCTGTATATGTTTTATGTCTTTTTTTTATATTCCTCTGTTAAACTAAGACGATACAGCATTGGCTTTGCATATATGGAGATAATATACATTAACAGGTTAGTAAAAGGATTAGATATAGAATTTTGGATATTAGAAACATGCTTTAGTTACGAATTGTCATTTCTCTCCAGACCTTCCAAATGAAAACAATGTTAGGTATTTTAATCACTTTAGTCAAATAAGCTGTATCACTCATTCAGGTCAGTTTTTAACTATTCTAGCAAACTGTTGATATATTTGTCTTACCCTCTCTCCAAAACTCCTTACTGTCTCCATTGCTATTATAGAAGAAGACATGTTGCACATTGACTCAAGTTGAGTGCACTGTAGTAAAACAAAATCACGTTCATGTGCAGCATTATGCTCTTCCTTAGAGCCAATAGCCCATACTTCCGCCTCTCCTCTATTGGCTGCACACAGATATGACGTTTAAATCCTTTTATGGAGAGCTTCATTTATTGTTTATGACGGAGACGCAAGTCTTAGTCGTCGTTGTCGTTTAGAAATGAGGATTCCGATTGGTTAGGATCAGGACAACAATAGGATAAGCCAATCACAGGCAGTATAGGGCGGGACTTGACCCGGCATGGTGCAATATATAGCAGAATCAACGCTGAAGCAGGAAGTCCTGTTGTGATCGAGTTTAACATTACGTTTATCCGCATATCAATGAAAGCTCTTCAGGATTTAAAGAAGGACAAGAGAACTTTGACTTTGGGACTTTTTTCAGTCTCATCAGGAAACAAACAGCAAAGGTAAGACTTCATATAGACGGTTTATAATCCCTTTTATTACCTTTGTGGTTTAATGTAGCCTACATTTCGAGTCAATGTGATCTTGACTTCACAGTTTAAGTAATCGTCTAGCCTACGTGGTTAAATACCACTGTCAGATAATAGGAGGAAAAAGATACGACATTGTCAATGTAGAACACTGAATAGTATAAATTTACGTTAACACGTAGTAGCATACAGCAGAATAAAAACATTGTTGATAAACCGAAGCGAAGAAACGCAGCTCCCTGAGTGTATGCGCGCTCCCGCGGCCAGGGGATACAAATTCTATCGGGGCTAACTATCTTGGCACGACGACACCTGTGTCGTGCCAAAAAGTGATCGTCTGCCAGAATCTGATTTGTGGCCGGCTCCACGCAGGGGCAAGAGGGGGCAGAGCCCCCTTAAATAAATGTCTTGCCCCCTCAAATCCAAATTTTGAAGTTGAGAAAGCACATTTTTACGAAGGAGTATTAGGGCCAGCCAAAAAAAAAAAAAAAAAAGCCAGCGAAAAAAAAAAAAATCCGGCAAAAGGGGGGAAAAGCAGGCAAAAAAAAAAAAAAAAAATCAGCCCAAAAAAAAAAAAATCCGGCACAAAAAAGAAAAAATCTGTCCCCCAAAAAAAAAATCCGGTACAAAAAAAAAAAGTCAGGCATAAAAATAAATAGGCTACATTTAGGAAATATCAAAGTAGGCCATGGCATGGCTGCCTCTACAGACGCGTTGATTAAGCGGTACTTCAGAATCGGCTATAATAATAAGGAAATTCTGTCCCTTTTGGCCCACAGACACGGTGTGGTGATTAGTATTAGGACGCTGAAGAGACTGTGTCAGAGACTTGGTTTGTTCAGGAGGAAAAACCATACGAACTTGGAGGAGGTGGCCGCATTCATACAAAATGAAATAGCTGGAACGGGGCAGATGCAGGGGTACCGATGGTTGCACCTGCGTGCGATCCAGAGAGGTTATGTTGTATCACAAGATACAGTAAGGCAACTGATAAAGTTGCTTGATCCTGTAGGTGTGGAGCTCAGACAGACGCGGCGTCTGAGGCGCAGACACTACCGCACCAGAGACCCTTTTTTTTTTTTTTGTGCTGATTTTTTTTTTTTTCGCCTGGCTTTTTTTTTCATGCTGAAAATTTTTTTTTTCGCCAGACTTTTTTTTTGTGCTGAAAAAAAAAATTTTTTTCACCTGGCTTTTTTTTTTTTTTTTGCCGGATTTTTTTTTTTTTTGCTGGCTTTTTTTTTTTTTTTTGGCTGGCCCTAATACTCCTTCGTACATTTTAATATACTCACAAAATTAATATACATTACAAGTTGACAAAAATAATCTGCAGTAGCGGAAAAATCCACTGAAAAAGGGACACACACAATAGCCTACAGTGTCGGCTTCCCTCTCATCTCACTGTCCCTCCGCTACGCAGCACACTCACACACCCGCACACACCCCTCAGCCCTCAGTAAACATCCAGTCACTGTTGCATTATGCAAATGAGCCAAGACGTACCCTGACATTTGGTGTCAGGTTTCAGCACGGTCACGGAGTGGGTTAAGAGGACCTTGAAGGAGCAGCAGCGTTACAAGCATAGAGATGAGTGCCCAAGTCCACTGAATGTGACAAACTGAAGACAAGTGACCTGTGTCTGACGGACCCTTTATACAGTCTATGGACGGACCCCTACGTAAAGCCCCCCCCCCCCCCCCCCCCAGGCTGTAGTTCTGTACTGTTTTTAATAATCACAGCAGCTAGCAATACTGCACCTTTAGCATCAGCAAGCACGGATTCTCCTGCACCAGCTCCCTCCATCCCCTCAACAAGTGCCCCCCCAAAGCAGCCTGTTAAGCTGCCAAAAAAATTAAAAGATTTATTATTATTCATAAGACTACCTTTCAGTTTTGTAAATATTGACTATAGTGTGTGAAGTCCTACTTTAGGTTAAAATGTATTTGAGAATTAGGCCATCCAGTTAAAATAAATATTATGTTGTTGGTTGATAAAATCTGGATGAAGAATGTTTTATTTCATTTTATTTTATTCATTTATTTTATTTTTATTTTTCAGTTTCCCCCCCTGAGGGATTGCCACCATATTGTGGTCAGGGGGTTTGCATGCCTCAGTTAGTCTTCAGGTGGGACACCCAAGTTGGACAGGTCTGAAGGTAGAGGCCTGGCAAAGTACAATCCACTTCTCCAGCTTGGGGTTGGACACATAGACCCCTTTCAATGAAGAAAGCATCGTTACTATAAGCACAGAAAAAAGTGCTGGGGCATGATGTGTACACTTGATGCCCCCTTCACATTTCTGACTGCCCCCTCATATATGCCTGCCTAGAACCGGCCATGTACGATGTTCAGATCAGCTGTTGGTTTCTGCTCAGCTGTGGTTAATAATGTTTAATTGATTTGATCGGAGGTTTATCTGCTGCTTGCGGAAACCAGATCTGACTGGTTCTCCATCAAACCCCCGCTAGTCGGCGCTGGTGCCTCTCACAGAGCCCAGCAGACCCTCAGAGCATCAGGGTTTCTGGGGGAATTGGGATTGTGTCTGACATGTGAATGGAGGTTTGATGTTGTAGATTTTCCTTCTCACACCTGTGATGACTGAACTTTGACCTCATGTGTTCATGACTCCTCTCCTCTGTCTCCTCTCACAGGGAGAAGATGATCTGCAGGATCCTTCTGCTCATCAGCCTGACCTCCTGTGTCTCTGGTTAGTTTACATCCTCACTTCATCATCCAAAAAGAGAAAAGTCAAAGATTTGATGACTTTAGTTGTAAAATATATCAGTGAAAACATCAACAGAACTATTAAAGAGAGTAGAAACTCTTCATTACAGTTGGGAAGATGATCTATATTCAGTTATTGTTTAGATTGTATTTATTATTGGTATCAAGCATGACCTTTTTACTGGTGTATTTAAACACTTTCCCTCTCTGTCTCCTCAACAGGAACATTTGAAGTGAAAGTGACACAGAGCTCCTATCAGGCAGAGGAGAACCACAACATCACACTGGAATGGACCTTTACAACCAAACCTGACAGTTCCTCCTCCTCACTTTACATCTACTGTGACATGGTGACTGGTAATAAGAATCCAGTCCTGTATCATGTACGTGAGGGTGTTGAGGTCCCAGAGTCTCAGGATGAACAGTTTGCAGGACGAGTTCAGAGTGACAAAGACGCCCTCAGAGAAGGACGAATCAGACTTCATGTGTCCAGACTCAGGACTGATGACTCAGGGCTGTACATATGTGAAGTGAAAACAGATGATGGTGTGAGCTCTGACAGATGCCACCTCAATGTCACTGGTAAGATGATTCAGTAAAACTCAGAAAGCCTTTTTAATGCATGTTATCAGTGATGTACAGACTGGACTGATACACTTTATGAGTGTGGTTGAACTCAGCAGACACTGTGTTGTTAAAATATGCTGTACGTGGACACAAACATCAAAATCAACAGTGTGAAGTATCACAAGTAGAAGGGTTGAATGTTGGGATAATAATTTGTTAAATAAAAGAACTATTATTATTATTTTCTGTCCTTTACAGCAGCTGTTGGTCAGCCAGAACCTCAGAAACCTATTGAGAGACCACAACCAGAGAGTTGGAGAAGGATCGGCTTCTATGTTGGACTGACAGCAGCTGGACTCGCTGTCTGTGCTGGACTCTGCTTCATACTTTGTTCAACTAAATGTCCTGATAAGACAGGACATCGTTTTAACCCTCCTGTTGTGTTCGAGTCAAGGAAGGGAGGAAGAAGGAAGAAGGAAGGAAAGGAGGGAGGGAGGGAGGAAGGAGGGAAGGAAGAAAGGAAGATGAAGGAAGGAAGGAAAGAAGGGAAGAATCAAGGAGGGTAGGAGGGAGGTAGTAAAGAAGGAACGAGGAAGGGAGGGAGAAAGGAAAAGAGGAAGGGAGGAAAGAAGGAAGGAAAGGAGGGAAGAAGGGAAGTAAGGAAAGGAGGAAGGAAGGAAGGAAAGGAGGGAAGAAGGGATGGAAGGAAAGGAGGAAAGAAGGAAAGAAGGAGGGAAGGAAGGAAGGAAGTAAGGAAGTAAGGAAGGAAGGAAGGAAGGAAGGAAGGAAGAGTCAAAACAGATGGGTCAATTTGACCCGGGAGCACAACAGGAGGGTTAAACCACTTTTCTCCTCATGTAAATCAAGTAAACGTGAACAGGCCTCAGAGAATATGGTGGTGTGACAGTTACCTTTCTCATCACTGATTTTCTCTGCACATCCAACCTGACCTCTGATGTTTTGAGCCTGAGAAAACACAGACGATGAGAGTGTGAGAGAAGAGATCAACATCCATTTAAACCCATCAGGACTAAGAGGACTAGTATGACCCTTTTCTATCAAAGTGGATGTAAATAATAAGTGTAAATAATGCTTCAGTGTCAATGACAGTTATTTATGTTTGGCACAAAATAGTAACATAAACAATTTAATTTGTAAAATATCAAATGAATTGTCTTTCCTTATGTACAGTTTATAATGTTGACATATTGTAAATTAATTATTGTTTCTATGAGAGAAGTTGTTATGACTCTTTTGTGTCTTTTAGTCCATCCTGTTGGTAAGGTTATGATTTCCTTTGAATTGTAACCACGTCATTAACCTGTAAGTGTAGTTGTTGTTCAAACAGAACTGTTTTACCTTTAATAGAAAGTGAGAGACAAACACTTCAGTCCATTAAACCACTGTGTTCACACATATTAATAACTCCAAAACAAAATACTTGTATGTTTCTGTTTTAAAGTATTACCAGCAGTTTGCATTTTAAGCTGAATCCTCTGAAGTTCTGGTCATGAAGTCTTCTTTTGGTGATTGATGAGAAAACTTGTACGTCTTTATTCTTGACACTACATGGTCATAAAGGTTCCTCAGTCCATCAGCTTGTTTGTCATTTTCTAGTTTTAGAGAAAGGAGCTGGTTTTTTGTTGTTTTTTTGAAATTTTTTAGAATGAGCCCAAATGTTGATTTAGCCAAACCTGCTACCTTCTTTTTTAAATTGTATGTTTTCATGTTTCCAATTTTTACTGTGCAATTGTACTTTTTTCTTTTTATTATAATTGGGTTTTATTTTTATTTGTTTGAATTGTATGTTTTTATGCTTCCAATTCTTACTGTTAAATCATCTATTTTGTTTTGTATATGTATATTTGTATATTTTATATGTTTATATTTTTTAAATTTTATGTAAAGCATATTGAGTTGCCCCTGTGTATGAAGTGCACTATAAATAAAGCTGCTTTGCCCTGTTTATGCTTCATATTGACAGACAACTTCCCCTGTGAGCTCTTATGTGCTGATCTAATGTTGAAATGACACCCAAGAAAGTGTCAATTTACTTTTGAACCCTTAAACTTTAGTGAAAAGGGCAAAATCTATCACAGCACTTTCAATATTGATGTATACCTACTCAAATTGAAGCTCAGACCGTTCAACTATACATCCCATCTGTGCAGCTGTAGAATCAAACGGTATTTCAACAAGTTCAGGACCCAAAAGCTAAAAACTTTATATTTAATTAAGACTTAATGAGGGAGTTAGTCTTCCAGGATTATTGCACTGTGCCACAGTCAGTTTATAAGTGTGATGGTGAAGGAGAAGAAACTGCTCCTGTGTCTACTGGTTTTGGTGAACAGGGCTCTATGGCACCACCTAGTGGGGAGAAGTTGGAACAGGTTGAGTTGAGAGTGTGAAAGGTCCGCTGTGGTTTTCTCTGCCTGTTTTCTGACTCTGGAGATGTACACGTGATAAATATCACCAGTGAATGTTAGACTGTGAGATGTTGATATAAAAATGAAACTTTATCACACATCTCCAAAATGAAAACGAAATATTTAAAAGCAGCTTTGAGTGTTTGTGTGTGTGTTTCAGCAAAAGTGAAATCTGCAGTTAATCATTTAACAAGCTTCAGTGTCAAATGACAGATTCCCACTGAAATGTTTAATGTGAAGACAGACTCACAGATGTTAGTGTACTGTTCTTGCTGCGTGTTATGTGCTTCGTGTACGTTATCACAGTTTAACAGTCAGTCAAACTCAGGTATCACACTTGAGCCAGGATCAGAGTGTCTTGCTCCCTTTATTTCCTTATTTTTTGTTGGCATACCACGAGTGAAACTGCAAACAAAAGACAATACAGAACCTTAGCAACACGCTGTAAAGAAAACTAATAAACAGTAATGATATTTAAAGAATAGCTAAAAAACTACATGGCACAAATGAGCCGTTTACCTTAACAGAAGGCTGATACACATCGTTGCTAAGTAACGCTCACTTTACATCGGCTCTCAAATTACTTTTAACACATCACACGTTACAATACTAAACTTAACATTACATATTATATTATATATTACATCAAATATCAAATTAACAAACTTACAGCCATTGCTTTCGTGAGTATGAGAAAAGATTCACTGACTGAGTGACCAGCCGTCTTTCTTACTGCTGGTTGATGTAAAGCACATTGAGTTGCCATAGTGTATGAAATGCGCTAGAAAAATAAAATTGCCTTGCCTTGCCTTGGCTTGCTACGTTACTGCAAGTATAAACCGTTATGTCGCCTTCAAAATAAAATTCCAGATCGCTGTACAACTATAACTGAGCATGTGCGTGTGTGTGTGTGTTTCTTATGCAGAAGTTTAATCTAATACATTCATTAAATCATGTCAAGTACCTTAAATCATAAAAATTATTCTGAGAGCAGAACAATTAGTTACTGTCAGTTATCCTCTTCTCTGCTCAGGTGTGGTTGATTTCATCCTCACAGTCACAGCTCTGATCAGAGAAGTGTCTGTTTGATGTGTCACCCAGTAGTTATACTGTGAGTTCTCCCCATCAGTGTGTTCTCCTATCTCTCACTGATTTCAATATTTTAACGACTTTTTTATTCTTCACGATTTAAAAACTGATACAAGTAAAATACATGAACACACCTCTTGTCCAGATCTTTTTATATTGTTGTCATTGATGTAGCTTGTAAGGCAGTAACTGTTTTGAGTATCTATAGTACCTTTCTTGTTGTTTCTGAACATTGTTCTTGTGAAATTTGATGATTCTGATATCAAAAGACGCACAAAAGAGTCACAACAACTCCTCTCATATAAATAGATTTATTTACAATATGTACACATAATAATAACAATGATATAGTTTTCTTATAATTCTGATGGATTTTCTGTCAGACTGATGATTGATAACAGTTGAACCAACTCAGCAAAGTCTTCATCCAGTGATGATGTTTGATACAGTGATACCTGACTAATATAACAGATCTTATTTCTGACAGCTGTAATCAGTCCTGTGAGGACCCCGTTAGCACCACATGATGATGTGAGGACAGGTGTGTCTGTACGTTCTCAGTCAGACAGTTGGTGGATGTAGGATTAAATGGACAGACTGAGACACATCACATAGATATGAAGGAGACTAAACCTGTTAGATGGAGACTGTTCAGACATCTTGACACAGAATGTAAGATGATTATAAAACCTTAAACATCATAATTATAATAATTGATGCTCCTGTTTGACATCAAACATAGTTTGTTTAGGACGATGGAAGCAAAAGTAATAATGACGTGAATGATTAATGCTGCAATAGCTTATTTCACTATTTCAATATGAAACAATAAATAAAACTCTAATGACCCTCTTAGAAGGGGATCCTCCAGACAGACCTTGTTAGTCTGATTAGATGTTGATCTCCTCTCGCATGCTCTCATCCTGCTGGGTTCTCTCAGGTAAAAAGGTCAGAGGTCATGTTGGATGTGCAGAGAAAACCAGCTTCATGGACACAGAACGTAAAAAGATGCAGTTACAGAAGTCTGCTCTCTGAGAAACACAACTTCTGTCTCATGTTCCACTGCATGATCTCCCATCAGAATTAGAACAAAGTCTGAAGGCAAAGTAGAGTCCAACACAGACAGAGAATACAGCTGCTTTGAGGACCCTGATTTCCCCGACTCAGAGGTTTGGGCTGATCAACAGCTGCTGTAAAGGACAGAAAAATAAGAATAATTGTATTTGTATTCAACAAATTCTGTTATCCCAACATTCAACCCTTCTACTTGTGACACTTCACACTGTTCAAGTCCAAAATTCAAATGTGGACTGTTTGGGTTTGAACTTGGTGATGTTTGTGTCCACATACAGCATATTTTTAACAACACAGTGTCTGCTGAGTGCAACCACACTCATAAAGTTTAGCAGTCCAGTCTGTACATCACTGATAACATGCATTAAAAAGGCTTTCTGAGTCATACTGAATCATCTTACCAGTGACACTGAGTTGGGTCCTGTCAGGGCTCACACCTTCACTTAATAGCACTGAACACCTGTACCAACCCGAGTCTTCAGTCCTGAGTCTGGACACATGAAGTCTGATTCGTCCTTCTCTGAGGGCGTCTTTGTCACTCTGAACTCGTCCTGCAAACTGTCCATTGTGAGACTCTGGGACCTCAACACCCTTACGTACATGATACAGGACTGAGGCGTCGTTATTATCAGACAACATGTCACAGTAGATGTTCAGTGAGGTGGAGGAACTGTCAGGTTTGGTTGTAAACATCCATTCCAGTGTGATGTTGTGGTTCTCCTCTGCCTGATAGGAGGTCTGTGTCACTTTCACTTCAAATGTTCCTGTTGAGGAGACAGAGAGGGAAAGTGTTTAAAAATACACCAGTAAAAAGGTCATGATTGATACCAATAATAAATACAATCTAAGCAATAATTGAATATCGATCATCTTCTCAACTGTAATGAAGAGTTTCTACTGGCTTTAATAGTTCTGTTGATGTTTTCACTGATATATTTTACAACTAAAGTCATCAAATCTTTTGACTTTTCTCTCTTTGGATGATGAAGTGAGGATGTAAACTAACCAGAGACACAGGAGGTCAGGCTGATGAGCAGAAGGATCCTGCAGATCATCTTCTCCCTGAGAGAGGAGACAGAGGAGAGGAGTCATGAACACATGAGGTCAAAGTTCAGTCATCACAGGTGTGAGAAGAAAAATCTACAACATCAAACCTCGATTCTCATGAAACAATGTGGACTATAACCACAGAAACATTAGTCATCTCTATTGTAAACTATTTTATCTCTGAATACATTTAACATTTTAAAATTGGTTTCTCAAATGCAGTCAAGTATTTATGTCTCATGAAATTATATTTACTGCATCTGGATGTTAGAATAAAATGCAAAACATAACATACTAATACATAAAACGTTATAATGAGGACTGTAAATATATGTTCAATTAAATTAACATACAAAGCAGTTTTCTATTTCTATTGTTATCGAAAGATTTGAAGCTGACAGAAACACACAAGAAAAGTCAATCATACAATGAGAAAATAATAAAAACAAAGTATGGCAAAAAAGAATAAAAACGTAAAACTAAAAGAAACAGATAAATTATCAAAAAACTCTCTGAACACGCTTCTCAGTTCTCTTTGATTACATCCACGTTTCTCTCACTTGCGTCTTTTCCTCGAGGAGAGAGGAGACAAGGAGAGATGATTTTAGAGAAATGAGACGTCATTTCTTCCAAAGTGTCACTTGAAGTAACGTCTGTTTTTAATGACGGATCAGCTGTCAGTCGGCTTTAGCTTTAACAACCTTTGAGTTTGTTTCTACACACATGAACTGTGCCATGACTAATAAAAGTATGCAGTTATCACTGACAGAGCAGCAGTGTTTTCTCTTTAAAGGATGTTATATTATATATCTGACAGAATCTGAATGCATTATTTAAAAACCCAGCATACTACTGTGTTTTTCAACACTGACATTATTTATCAGGCTAAATGTTTCAGGAAAACTGATATGATGTAACTCAATAAACTCATATCAAAGCCGACGCTCAGGAATTTTCAGCCTCACATGAAAATGACGACAAATCATGAAAATTATAAATGTTGTTTAAAATGTGTCTCTTGCTGACAGACAGACTCTTCCTCATGTTAATTTTAACCATAATAATAGTTAACAGTGGAAATAACTATTTCTAATAAATGTGTTGTTCATGGTTATTTTGTTGATCAGATGAACAATTAACAGATTTTTAACTAGATGGTGACTCAGAAAACAAAATATACTTTGGAGTGACACACTTGAGTTTATTCTGTAATCTGTCTCCACTTCAGAATCAAACTGCACTGATGTATCTGATTAGTCTGATCAGCTGCAGCAGCTGCAGCAGCCAATCAATAAATAAAGGGGTGTGCCGGCCGGTTAAATACTTCCGTGTTGACTGCTCTTATGTTTCCTCGCTCATAGCTCCTTATACATCCTCATCGATCCTCGGAGCCGAAATAAGAGAATTGGGACGTCCGTCCTTACGGTGTTTCGGATCAATCTCTGGTTCAAGCGAGAATCGAGGAGCGAGGAGACATCAATTAAGAGAATTGAAAAGCACCCATCGTACAACGTGTTGGGGATAGTTGTTCTGAGTTCCCAGCATGCCTTGAGACAATGTGTTTACAGACATAAGTTAAAATAAATATGTTGTAAATCACCACAGATGTTATCTGATACACAGTGATTAGTGCTGCTGTTCTTTACTAACTCTACAATGTTTCTACTAGTTTACAGTTTGTTATTATAGAAGAAGACATGTCATCCGGTGCACGAATTGATAGACCGCTAGCATGCTCAGGTGACAACGCAGTAATGTCACATACACAACTTTTCCTGCACGTCTATGAATAACTGCGCTGTAGTAGAACTCAAACATCCTATCCGACATTTAAACATGGCGCTGAGAAAAAGACAAATTGTACCAAATAAAATTGCTGCAAATGTTAAAATGAAAATATCACTTCCATAGCTCATCTACTGCCAGAATTGTGTTCACACTCTTCTTAAATTCGCATCATTGGAAGAACTCGATAAATTATAGCAACAAATACGCACAATAATGTCTCACTCACATCTGTATGCTTTCATTTTGTAATTATGGACAAGTTCAAAAAGTGAGTCTTCAGTACAATTTACGATCTCAGACTAGTGTTCAATAACTAACAAAAGTTAATCCCAGTAAAGTCAAATATGTGAGTTTTTAAACACGTTTCTGTCCTCAGGAAATGATGATGCGCAGTGGAGGAAAGTAAACAAGTAGGACATTAACATACGATTTTTCATGCAAGACTTTCACTTATAACTGAGCTGTTGTTGTTTTTGTTTTTTTTACATTGATGGATGTGAATAGTTCTTCCACCATTGTGGGTTATAAACCGTCTATATGAAATCTTACCGTTGCTGTTTGTTTAATTCCTGATGAGAGTGAAGAAAGTCCAGAACTCAAAGTTATCTTGTCCAGCTTTAAAGCTTAAAGAGCTTTCATTAATATGCGGCTAAAATCTATGTTGATAGATCTGTTAAACTCGTTCACACCGGAATTGACTGCTTCAGCGCTGATAGTGCACAGGTCCCAAACCCCAAACCCTTTCTAGGTATACAAACCAGCTGGCACGAGATCCGCCATACTCTGTCTGTGATTGGCTTACCCTGATATATTTACACCAATCGGAGCAAAGTACTCTACTAACCAATATACATAATCTACTAACCAACCACATAATCTTTTGTCTAACTACTTACAGTTTTAAAGATTTACTCCACCCAAATACTACTTTCAGTCTTGCAATTCAACTTGGTAGCTAAGATATGCATGTTTGTAGTTTGCATAATCAACACATTATCAGGTAAAATAAAGATGGAATTGTCTGCTATGCTCTTTTCAGTCACAAAATCTCAACCAGATATTTGAAAGGAGAGCGAGAAGACACAAGATATAGTCTATAGAAATTGCTGGGGAGTGATGGTGCGCTCCTTGCAGTGCCCAGGAGGTGAAGTGGCACCTCTCTCACCTCTACAGTTTCCTATTCTGGAGACAGAGGCAAGAAAGTCTAATACAAATACTAAATAGATATAACATGACTTTTCATGTTCAAACCCCAGATTGTGAAGTTGACAACAGCACTACCTACCATTACTCTCCCTCAGTTGCTTGTGTATCCCTCTGCAAAATGTATCCATTTCACTGAAATAGTAAATGAACAGTGGGTTAAGGTTAGGGTCAGTAAAAAGTAATTAATTATAGTTACTCATTACTCCTCCCAAAAAGTAAGTTTAGTTAGTAACTGAGTTACATCAATGTCAAAGTAATTTATTATCAGGAAAAGTAACTATTAGCCTACATTACTTTAAAAAAGTTCAAATATGTCAAATTACTTGGTTGCCCCAAACAACAACTGGCCCAAAACACGTTTAAAATTGCGACAGCCACTGTGCACGTGTGTGTGCTGAACACGCCCTACTCTGTCTTTGGTTATGCCCCTATAAGTGCAGCCACTCTTTTAGCAGGAAGGCAGAGAGAGAGAGAGAGGCGCCTGTTCGGCCGAAAAACCGCTTCTGAAAAAATAGTTATCATTGTTATTGCTACTATTCAACAGTGAATTGTTTTTCCTCATGCACAGTTTGTAATGTACTTTAAACTGAGAATAGCAACACAATTGTCCATCTTAAAAAAAGGAAAGACAAAAAAAGATCTGAAAGGAGTCGTCAAGGTCCCATGTAATGCTCCTCTCAAACACTAGGGGGAGTGTGGTAAAGGTCAGGCTGGGTACAGGTTATTTAATGCCTTGCTCAGCCTCCTGTAAGCAATACACCTTCATAATAGCTTACTATTAATAATGCCATGAACACTTCAGTCCACTGAGTTCACAGTGTTTCTGTTTGTGTTGAAAATCATAATAAAAAAGATGTTTTCTTTTTTATCAATAAAGACTTATACAGTCTGTTTGAGAGCAGCCTCACATGAACTCTGACTGCACAATCCATCATCAATACAAGATCTTGGTGAAAAATTTATGCAAGACTGGATGGAAATACATTTTGTGACATTGCAGAAGCTTATTGAAACAATGCCACAGTGAATGTGTGCTGTAATCAAAGCTAAAGGCGGTCCAATGATATATTAGAGTGTGTGACCTTTTCTTTTGGTGGCATCTTTTTTTTTGGCCAGGCAGTGTATGTGTCTGTCGCTAACCGGTGTGAGTTGCTACGGACTTTTTTCTTTTAAAGTCCGTGTAAAGTAAGAATAAATATGTGTTCTGAGTTTGACATACCACAGAAAAGTGTGTTGTTAACCATCCTGCCAAATTTAAGTGATTAAAAAAATCGCCAAATATATGAAATTAGGCTTCAAAGTTGTGTAAAACTTTTTTTAAAGTCTCTTTCTCTGCTCCGAAACGCTGTGAATTCTTGTTAAAATTTCAGCTGCCAGTTACGCCAAAGAAATATGCTGTGATCTTGAATGCACTACCACAGGGTAATTTTCTGCTGTTGCAGAAAATTATAAATGTGAGGGTTTTTGTTGGCGAAGTAGACATTACAAAAAAATCCTGCTCTAACAGATATTTGAGAAGCTGCTTACAATCAACGATTCTGCCTAGAGGTCAAATTTATTGGTCTGCACAATTTGGAGAGGTTCACTGGCATAAAGCGTGGCTGGTTGGTGACAAATTCTGTTTTAATAACAAGGTGAAAGAAGTCTTGTTTAAAATATTACATCAAATCTACCCTGCAAAGAAAACACTTGAAAGATTTAAAATGGACATTGAATATTTGTGCCATTTCTGTGACTTGAAGATGAAACCTTATTCTATCAATGTATGTACACTAGAACCTTTTGGAAAGATGTTCTGCATTTTGTACAAGAGAAGACAGGAAGAACGATCAGTTTCCAGGAAAAAAAACATTTTAATTTACTTTAATGATCAGACGGTAGACAAAGATTTGTGTTTCTTCTGTCAATTGATCATAAGTTTGGGGAAATTTCACATCCATAAAAACAAATGGGCTAAATCTAAACCAAATATTTTACTCTTTCGACAACAACTGTATCGTTATGATGTCACAATCAAGGACATTAGAAATAAGAAAGCTGCTAAAACATACGATATTATGGAGAAATTCTGTGGAAATGACCTGTAAAGCATTTTTGTTTGTACCTCTGCACCCCCTGTATGTTTGTAAGTACGTATGGGTCTGTGTCTGTATGTAAGGTTTGTGTGTCGCACAATAAAAAATAAGGAAAAATAAAAACTTGGCTGCTAGCTTGGCGGCTAACTCGGCGGCTAACTCAGCGATATAATAAGTACAACTATAATGACCCTCTTAGATAAAGGGGATCCTCCAGACAGACCTTGTTTGTCTTGATGAGTTTAATCAGATGTTGATCTCCTCTCACACTCCCATCCTGCTGGTTTGTCTCAGCTGAAAAGGTCAGAGGTCAGGTTGGATGTGCAAAGAAAAATCAGCAACTGACTGCAACCACAGACACATTAGTCATTTCTATTGTAGCTTAGATTACCTCTGAATACATTTAACATTTTAAAAAATGTTTCTCAAGTGCAGTTGTCTTTTTCCGTCACAAGATGGCACCAATTTCTCTTTTCAATGATGAAGGGTTAGGGTTAGGGTTAGAAAAATCCATACAAATAAGCCACTCATAATTTTTGTCAGAGCAAAAGTCCCCCTGTACACCGAATGTCAAATGTTTGTGGTGAGTCAGTTCTAGATTCTGTGCTTTTTTGATCTGCTGTCAATCAGGTCATCCTTCACCATTCTTCCATTTTTGTCTTTCAAAGAAATCTAAGAAGAATGCATATGCTCACATGTAAAACCAGGTCTCTAAAACCTACTACACTGATTAGAGAGACTCAGATGTTACAGAGTGATAATAAGTCTCAAAGTTGTTGTGTCTGTATAAACTAGCCATGATGCAGAATGACTCCTTTCAGAATGAATTTTAATAAATAGGTCGAGGTGATGATCAACACGCTGTTTAGTTTAGTTCACATTGTTGGTTAAATTATAAATAACACACACACACACTCACATTATCTAATGTCTTCATTTTGAATCGATTACAGATTCAGAAGACAGCAGCTCTGAGTTGATGAGCTGCAGATCAAGAAGAGAGGTAAGGTAAGTGTCACAATGCACAAGAGGACAGAAGTCAACTGGCATAACAAAAGTGACAGAGCTGCTGAAGTGGAACATTTGAGACGTGTTAAGAATAAACAGAGTGGTTGAACATCATCGCAGTAAAGGTGCAGATAACTTTGTGGTTAAAGAGACAGGAAACCGACACTAGTTTCGTGAGAGCAACAGCTACAACATGCTTTCTATATCATCAGATTATACTGTAGCAGCTGCATCCGCCCACTCCTTCCATGTTGTAGCTGTTTCAGAGTCAGTTTATATCACAGACATACACTCAACTGTAATTTTCAATTTTATCTCTGCTGCAGATCTCAGTACAGTGAGTTTCTAACTTTGAAAGGTTCAAATGAGAAAGTTGACATGCAGCAATGTGTCTGTGGTCGGTTAATTGCGCTCTTTGCCAAGCAGAACAGTGCTGGAGAGCTCCCTCTCCCCCTTTAGCCAATTGGAAACACTTACCAGAAACAAAATAAACAAGTTAAAACCCTGTTGCTGTGTGCACATTTGGTAATAAGGCTAAAATTGCTTGTTGTGTTCAATCTGTCAGCACATAGGCTATTTTGTCGCATATTAATGAGAGCTCTTCAGGATTTAAAGATGGACAAGAGAACTTTGAATTTGGGGCTTTCTTCACTCTCATCAGGGAATTAAACATCTTCAGTGAACTGATCACTGATCACACAGACCCAGTCCTTTATCATGAGGGTGTTGAAGTCTCAGAGTCTCGTCTTTATATCTCAAATATGAGGAGTGCAAATTTTTTCACCTGTTCAACAATTTATTATAAACCTCGATAGGATTGTTTCAGACTGAGGTTTGTGCCCAATAACTGGACACAGTACCTAATTTATACCTCTCTCTCCTCTGCAGGCATGTTTGTCTCTCTATCAGACAGAAGAGAATAACAACGTCACAATAAAATGGGACAGTCAAAAAAACTGACATGTCTCACTCCAACATCCGTTGTGTGACAAAAATTCAGTTTATTTTCAGTTTCATACCATTTTTAATTTAAATCTTTGTAACCTGATTTTAATACTGTATGAACATGAACAGCACTGTCGAAAAGGACAAACAATGAATACATTTAAACCACAACATTTATCAGGCTGTTTAGTTAAAAGGGACATATGAATTTTAATGATTTCCTGTCATGTGTATACTGTTATATAGGCCCCCTTCAAGACAAATGACAGGATTTCAACCTGCTCTGAATGCTTTATTTGCTGCATTATAAAAGTACTTGTCTTGACCATAGCCAGCCTCAGCATGTCTACTTGAAAGTTGGTTACTTTCAGTTGACACACAAATTCATACACAGGAACACCCCTGATGCTGTGAGGCACAGGAAACAACGTCTACGTCTGAGAGCTTTCTGCTGCTAACTCAGCTGCTAGCTTAGCTGCTAGCTCGGCGGCTAGCTCAGCAGCTAACTCAGCTAACTGGCTAACTGTAGACTGTAGTAGTAGTGTGTGCTGAATGTATTTCTACCTCTACAGCAGCAGGGGCGGGTTTATGCTAATCACTAAATCCTGAACACAGAAATCTTGAAACACAGTTTGTGAAGCCTAGCTCCACAATTCAAATCTAAATGGTTGAAATGCTTTTTACACCTTTTTTAAAAACACATTCATGACCTATTTAATGTGTTTAGAAGAAAATGTCTGAATTCATTTTATACTGTCTTTAATTTAAGTGCCGTGTTAGTGTTTGTGATGATGCATCTCTGTTTCCTCTCAAAGAGTGTGACAGTGATGGAGAAGAAACTACTCCTGTGTCTGCTGGTCTTGGTGAAGAGGGCTCTGAAGCGTCCCCAGTGGGGCAAAGTTGCAACAGGTCGAGCTGAGGGTGTAAAGGGTCTGCAGGGATTTTCTCTGCCTGTTTTCTGACTCTGGATATGAATGGTTCCTAAAAGGCGGGCAGGTCACTCAGCACCGAGGACTTTTGATCACTGATGAATGTCTAGATATCACCAGTGAATGTGGTTAAACTGTGAGTGATGTTGCTATAGAAATGAATCTATCACACATCTCAAAAAAGAAAATGAAATAATTAAAAGCAGCTTTGAGTGTTTAAACATGTTTCAGCAAAAGTGAAACCTGCAGTTAATCATTTAACAAGCTTCAGTGTCAAGTAACAAATTCTCACTCAAAGTATCTCAAACTAAAATTTGGATTGGTTGATTTGTACAAACTTTAATCTAGTTGCAGCCAATATGTATCACTTATAGGTCTAGGTAACTTTTAATTATAATGATATAATTGAGATAGTTAAACCAATAGTTCATAAATATTTATCATTAACCAGCACGTTTTCATCTAAAGTCTGAATTATATCAACATGTACGTAAGGCCTCGAAGAAATAACACTTTTACACACAGAAGAGCCAAGTAAAAGAAATAAGACCATACACTATATAACACCATACATACACCATAAAATAAACAATATAAAAAAGGGATTTGGCATTTTTAATAGTCAGTTATTATGAAGGCCTATTGCTTACAGGAGGCTGAGCAGGTCTTCCTCTCTGGGCCAGTCTATCATCAGTGGTAAAAGTAGTAGTTTTTACACAATGCCATAAAATCTTTATCAACTATTCACTAATTTTAATTAATATCTTAATTAAGAGGCAATAATGTTATTTAATTTAACCTTCCTGTTAACACAGTATTGATTATGTTTTCCGTTTATTACTTTAGTGAAGTGGAGACATTTTGCAAAGAGACAAGCAACTGAGGAAAGAAGGGAGAGTAATGGTAGGTAGTGCTGTTGTCTATTGCCGCATTGACTGTGGAGAGGCGTGCCTAAAGCGCCGCCATCTTGGTACAGGGCTAGCAAAGACAGTACATACGTAGCCTATATATGTCTATGGTTCTAGGGACCGATGCAGAATCAACGCTGAAGCAGGAAGTTCTGTTGTGAACGAGTTTAACAAATCAGTCAACACAGATTTTAACCGTATATTAATGAAAGCTCTTCAGGATTTAAAGAAGGACAAGAGAAATTTGACTTTGGGACTTTGTTCAGTCTCATCAGGAAATTAAACAAACAGCAAAGGTAAGACTTCATATAGACGGTTTATATAACCCATCTTAAGTAGTGGAGGAACTATTCATATGCTTACATTTACTTAGGTAAAAGTACCAGTACATCAATGTAAAAATACTCAGAAAAAAAAATTATATCACTAACTGAGATAATATAGCTACTAGATTAAAGATTTACATATAAAGTTGGAATGTTGAGAATAAACTTCAAGTTTTAAATTGGTTTAAGGTATTCTGTTTACCAGTCGTATTATAGGGAAATTGTTAATTTTATTCTGTTTCATTTACATTTACTGTAGGGAATGTTTATTAGGGACATGATGTATTCGTACATTCCTTTGTCACAAGTTGTGTAGTATGTTCATCAAACAATTTCTTGTCGACAACAGGCATCAAAGTTACTAAAAGAGCGGTAGAGTCACAATGTCGGGGTTGTTGGGCTGCCCCCCCTATAGGTTCATTTGCATATCTTCAGTCATGTATTTCTCCTATAATGTCAAACTGTACTTTAGTTGAAGAACAACAGCACTAATATCTGTGTGTCATCAGCCTTTACGTTTGACTTTGTTTTCCTAAATCTACAGGTAATATGTACACAGTGGTTTAAATAATACTGTAATAACAAAAACAGTTTATAGTTTACCCTTTATATATATTCAATCATTTCTAATGTAATTTTAAAGTAAAGACTCTGTCCTCCTCACAAACTCTCCAAATAAATAAATTCAACACATTAAAATTCATATTCATAAACTTCATATGGACAGTTTATATAACCCATCATCAGTGGTGGAAGAACTATTCACATCCATCAAAATACTCAGTTATAAAAGTCCTGCATGAACAATTGTATGTTAATACTTTCCTCCACTGTGCATCATCATAGCCTACTATTTAGTTATTAATTGTACACCAACTTGATTGAAGACTTTTTAAACTTGTCCAGGATTAAAAATGATGTGTGAGTGTAACACTATTGTTGGTGTTTGTTATATTAACGTATCCAGTTCTTCGCAAATTCAAGAGGGGTGTACACAACTCTGGAAATAGTCATTTTCAGTTGAATGTTTGCAATTAATGCAACATGGTTAATGTCTACTACTGGTTTACATTACAGCTTGTTAGTCAACGCTGGCATACAAACATAATGCTCAAACTGCCGTGCAATGTTTACTGACATGTTGCTCTGAAGTCTGTAGTAGTTGGTTTAAGTCTGTTATATTCGGTATAAGAGAGGAAGTGATACCTCTTCCGCTGATATGGTAATGCCTGTAAATGGGTGTGGGGACTATAACATATTTATTTTTAACATATGTCTGTAAACACATTGTCTCAATGCATGCTGGGAACTCAGCCCAACTATCTCCAACACACTACAATATGTATTCAGAAAGTTTTGTGATGATTAAATCAGTTTCTTTTGGTTTTACGTTATAATTCCTTTCTTATCATTGTGTTTTTATTATCTTCTCATTGTATGATTGACTTTTCTTGTGTGTTTGTTTCAGCTTCACCTGCAAATGTTTCATTAACAATTGAAGTAGAAAACTGCATTGTATGCTGATTTTGAATATACAGTCCCCATTAAAACGTTTTATGTATCAATATGTTATGTTTTGCATTATACTCTAACATCCAGATGCAGTAAGTATTTCATGAGACAGAAGTTGAAGTTGAGCATAATTGAATATCTTGTACATATTTTTTTCATGATATGTTTGATGGACAATGAAATGGAAAGGAGATATACAGTCCTTTTTCGTTAGAGGTCAGTGGTCAGAGCAGGTCAGACTGACAGCAGCACTGACCGCTACAGAGAGGGCCAGGTTCAGACCAGCAACCATGAACCTCCAGGTGGAAATACAGATATGAAGAAAGTCATTATAAATGCAGTTGTATTTATACCATATAATATAAAATAGTTGTTCTGTAAATTAAATGACTGAATTACTTACTCCAAATGACTAACCTGATGGCATTGAGCTCTGTAAATTATGCCATATAGTAAAATTGTATTTTTTAAATTTGAAAATGTAATGTTAGTCAAAGAAATACTAAGTCTGATTTAATTCATACCTTTAGATGCACCAATGGAGGATGATCAGAATCAGATGACAGCAGCAGCAGCTCCACCCCTGACTCTATTTGCTACACCTAAAGGTTTGCACTAATAGCTGAATATGGAGTATTGTTACTGTTTATTACTGTTCTCAGGTTTGCTATAAAATGTATAGAGTGCTGCTTATCCTGCTTAAAACTTAATTACTGTACAGAAAACTTAAATTAAGCAGACCCCGGTTCTGGTCTCGGGGGGGGGGGACCTTTTGCTGCATGCCCCTCTCTCCCATGATTGTCTGTCTCTATGCTGTCAATAAAGGTGTCTATGTCGGTAAAAAAAGAGAAAGTGATCCCCATTCTAGTGATGCATCGTAACTCACAGGATGAATTGCAAGTTTATAAAACCAGAGGAAGACACCAAGGATGTTATTATTAATGGAACCGTATGATCGTTTTCTGGTGTAAACTATATTTGTTAGTTTTCTATTTTTAGATATTTGTAGATTTCCTATCATTTACTTAACTTTTAGTCGTTTTGAAGAAACAATTTTAGGATTACAGTATTATCTACAGTTAACTGTTGGACCATAACTGTATTTAAAATAAATGGTGCATATCTTACACTTATATTTAAAAAAGTAAATTTGTGTCTTTGTTCATGCCCTTAAGTCAATGGTGAGGCTACTAATTAAATTTTTTCCTACTTTGGAGTATTATTGCCACCTACTGGCCTTTCTGTGTATTGCTGTAGTATAATCTGTAGTCTAAGAGTACTATGCTAAAAGCAATGTGACAATATGGCAGATAAGTGGCGAGATAGTTAAAAGGATTATTTTCAAATAATGTTATATATAAGCGTTCAAATGGTGCCACATACGTAACACCCCCCACCCCTCACTACCGCAAAAAAGTTCAGGCTCAGGATTTTTGTCCACTATCAACTCTGTAAAAGTACAGAATATTATTTCAGATTTTACATAAGTCAACAAAAACATGAGAAGTAAACTGTAAAAGTAATTCTTTACAGTTGCAATGAGAGGTCTGTAGCGGCTTTCATTGTTCTTATCACTTTTCATGGCCCTCACAAAATATCTGTTGTACCTCCCTGTGTCCCCCACCTGAAATTAATCTGGATCCACTCGTGATTCAGAGATAAAATAATTTACAGTAGAGATGACTAATGTGTCTGTGGTTGTAGTCCACATTGTGTCTGACATGTGAATGGAGGTTTGATGTTGTAGATTTTTCTTCTCACACCTGTGATGACTGAACTTTGACCTCATGTGTTCATGACTCCTCTCCTCTGTCTCCTCTCACAGGGAGAAGATGATCTGCAGGATCCTTCTGCTCATCAGCCTGACCTCCTGTGTCTCTGGTTAGTTTACATCCTCACTTCATCATCCAAAAAGAGAAAAGTCAAAAGATTTGATGACTTTAGTTGTAAAATATATCAGTGAAAACATCAACAGAACTATTAAAGCCAGCAGAAACTCTTCATTACAGTTGGGAAGATGATCTATATTCAATTATTGTTTAGATTGTATTTATTATTGGTATCAATCATGACCTTTTTACTGGTGTATTTTAAACACTTTCCCTCTCTGCAATAGCTTATTTCACTATTTCAATATGAAACAATAAATACAACTCTAATGACCCTCTTTGAAGAGGCTCCTCCAGACAGACCTTGTTAGTATGATCAGATGTTGATCTCCTCTCTCACACTCTCCTCCTGCTGGGTTCTCTCAGGTGAAAAGGTCAGAGGTCATGTTGGATGTGCAAAAAAAATCAGCTTCATTGATACGGAAAGTAAAAAGATGCAGTGACAGAAGTCTGCTCTCTGAGAAACACAACTTCTATACTGCTGCGTCTATATTCTGTCTCATTAGTAAAACAAAGTCTGCAGTATGGAAAAGGCCATGCATGATACAAGTATGAATAAAAAAATAGCAAGAATTAAATATAAAATCTACAACATCAAACCTTAATTCTGATGTCAGAAACAATGTGGACACATTTATTGTATACATTTAACATGTTGTTTATTTCCGTCACAAGATGGCGCCAAATATCTCTTTTCAACGGTGAAATTGAAACAAACAAATCCATAGCCTACAAATAAACCCCATATACGTTTTTGTCAGAGCAGAAGAATGTCAAATGTCTGTGGTTTGTCAGTTTCTGTGCTTTTTTGATCTGGCGTCAATCAGGTCTTCCTTCACCATTTTTCCACATGTCTCTAACATCTACTACAGTGATTAGAGAGACTCAGATGTTGATAATAAGTCTTAAAGTTATTGTGTCTGTATAAACTAGCCATGATGCAGAACGACTCGTTTCAGAGTGAATTTGAATAAACAGGTTGGTGATCAACACGCTGTTTAGTTTAGTTCACCTTGTTGGTTAAATTATAAATAACACACACACAGGGCACAAGAGTCATAACAAAAAGTCATAACAAAAGTGTCAGAGCTGCTGAAGTGGAACGTGAGACGTGTTTAGACACGTCATCACATTGTGGTTTTTGCAGACATGAAACTTCACCAGTTCCGTTCTGTTGAAGCTGTGAGTGAAACACTTCACAGAAACAAAATAAAGCAGTTGTCACCCTGTTGCTGTGTGCACGCTGAGAGCTCCTCAGGATTTAAAGATGGATAAGAGAACTTAGAGTTCTGGACTTTCTTCAGTCTCATCATGGAATCAAACAAACAGCAAAGATAATACTTCATATAGAGGATTTATATAATCCATCAGAGGTAGAAGAAATGTTTATCTCAATGTAAATATTAACGTTCTCCCACTGTCCATCATCATAGTCAGAAGTCACTAATTGGTTTGCTAGACTCTTTCTTTCAAAATAATATGAAACCGTGTTCAGAGTGCTATGCTTATTAAGATAGCATGTGTGGTTGTTTACATGTTGGGAGAGAACATAGTCTACACTTGTGTTATAAGAAGTGCAGCTCGGTCATATATGGGACACAGTGAGCAGAAATATCATGTGATTATGTTATACTTTTGAAATACCTCAATGTTATGTGTGCTGGGTGAAATGAAACTACAGTTGAGGTAAAATTTTAGTATCTGACTACTTCTGTATGAGTGATTTCTTGTGATATTGAAAATACAGGGTGTCTAAATGACTGTGCACATAACTTCAGTCATGGTGCAACTTGCCTTCTTCTATAATGGCAATATGTAAACTACTAGAAACATTGTAGAGTTGGAAAGAAACAGCAGCACTAATCACTGTGTATCAGATAACATCTGTGGTGATTTACAACATATTTATTTTAACTTATGTCTGTAAACACATTGTCTCAAGGCATGCTGGGAACTCAGAACAACTATCTATGTTTTTATTATTTTCTTCTTGTATGATTGCCTTTTCTTTGATTCTTCTCAAAACATGTTTAATTAAAGCACTGTATGCTTGATGCATCTCTGTTTCTCTGTTCAGGATCCTGCTGACCATTATTCTGACTTTCTCTGTCTGTGGTTAGTTTCCACCTTCATTTCCTTAATCATAAAGAGAGGTTTTTTATTTTATCTGACTCCATATTGTTCACTAACTGGATGTAGTTGATCAAACTCCACCAGCAAAGATGTAAAAAACCAAAAGAAGGAACATCACAGAATATTTATTTTGATTTATGATTACTGTCCTTGTTAAGCAATTTAGTGTATCACTATATTATATATTTTGTCTTGTGCTTTATTCTAACATTCAGATTAAATTATTTCCCGTCATTCATGTATACAAATCACACCACGACACACCTGTTTGTTAGATTTCAACTAAACATGTTTTAAGAAGAGAAGTAGCTGTTTATATGCATAAAACATCTGTCTGTAAAACACAGCTGCTTAGTGAAAGGAGTTACTCCAGAGTTGAGCTTTCAAGATATGAACAAGACTCAGAAAAGATCTTAGGAGTTTGATGTGATTCTAGCTCTCTATTTAGACGTTGATCTTATGACTCATGTATTGCTCTCTCTGATACACACAAACTTGAGGATAACCTCCTCGGTTGGCCCACATAAAAGTTATTTTATCATTGTTGCTCAAAGTTCTATTTTATTGTATCAAATATTTGAAGTAAACTTTTTATATTCCTTGTGCTGGAAGTGTGAGACCTCGTGTCATATAAGGTGTAATCTGCATATTTGTAGATATGTTAGTGCTTAGTTATTAATTATGCTTAGTTTCACTTTAATGTTTAGCTTCTGTGACAAACTTTCATTTTGAAAAAAAGAGAGATTTTTGGTGCCATCTTAAGACAAAAATACATGACTGCAATAGAAACTATTTCAAATATTCAATGTATTCAGAGGAAAACTGTACATTTCTGTATTTTATAATAGAAATGACTAATGTGTCTGTGGTTGTAGTCTATATTGTGTCTGACATGAGAATCGATGTTTGATGTTGTAGATTTTCCTTCTCACACCTGTGATGACTGAACTTTGACCTCATGTGTTCATGACTCCTCTCCTCTGTCTCCTCTCACAGGGAGAAGATGATCTGCAGGATCCTTCTGCTCATCAGCCTGACCTCCTGTGTCTCTGGTTAGTTTACATCCTCACTTCATCATCCAAAAAGAGAAAAGTAAAAGATTTGATGACTTTAGTTGTAAAATATATCAGTGGAAACATCAACAGAACTATTAAAGCCAGTAGAAACTCTTCATTACAGTTGGGAAGATGATCTATATTCAGTTGTAAAATGTAAATTTACTTTATTTATACAGCCCTTTACAACAGTCCTTTCGGGGTACCAAAGTGCTTTACAGCAGGTAATAAATAAAGAGAGTAATGAGTAAAAACAATTAAAAACAATAAAATAACAGTGAAAGCAATAAAATACAACAAAATCGAGATAAAATAAGATAAAAGTGTCATACTACTGAGTATTAAAAGCCATCCTATTACATTTACATTTACATTCCTCTTCCTCCTCTTCTTCCTCCTTCTCCTCCTCCTTATTGTTATTGTTAGTTATTGTTTAGATTGTATTTATTATTGGTATCAAACATGACCTTTTTACTGGTGTATTTAAAACAGTTTCCCTCTCTGTCTCCTCAACAGGAACATTTGTAGTGAAAGTGACACAGACCTCCTATCAGGCAGAGGAGAACCACAACATCACACTGGAATGGATGTTTACAACCAAACCTGACAGTTCCTCCTCCTCACTGAAGATCTACTGTGAGCTGTTCACTGATCACAGTGACCCAGTCCTGTATCATGTACATGAGGGTGTTGAGGCCCCAGAGTCTCAGGATGAACAGTTTGCAGGACGAGTTCAGAGTGACAAAGACGCCCTCAGAGAAGGACGAATCAGACTTCATGTGTCCAGACTCAGGAATGAAGACTCAGGTCTGTACGACTGTGAAGTGAAAACAGATGATGGTGTGAGCTCTGACAGATGCCACCTCAATGTCACTGGTAAGATGATTCAGTAAAACTCAGAAAGCCTTTTTAATGCATGTTATCAGTGATGTACAGACTGGACTGATAGACTTTATGAGTGTGGTTGCACTCAGCAGAAAAAATATGCTGTATGTGGACACAAACATCACCAAGATCAACAGTGTGAAGTGTCACAAGTAGAAGGGTTGAATGTTGGGATAATAATTTGTTAAATACAAGTACAATTATTATTATTTTCTGTCCTTTACAGCAGCTGTTGATCAGCCAGAACCTCCGAAACCTACTTTGAGACCACAACCAGAGAGTTGGGGAAGGATGGGCCTCTACGTTGGACTGACAGCAGCTGGACTCGCTGTCTGTGTTGGACTCTGCTTTGCCTTCAAACTTTATTTGATCAAATCTCCTAATAAGACAGACATAGGTCATTTTCCTGTTCAAGTAATTCAATTAAAAGGGAGCAGACCCCAGTGCATATAGATGTTTGAATGTTATGTTTCTCATGCCTGCTTTTCTCTGCACATCCAATCTGACCTCTGACCTTTTCAGCTAAGATCAATATCTGATCAGACCCATCAGAACTAAAAGGACTCTGAAGTACCCCTCTTTTCTACCAGAGTGGGTTAGAGTTTGAAATGAATGACTCTGCTCTCCTTTGTGTAGAGCGAAACATGCACATTGATGCCAACAGCTTTAATTATTGACCACTGAGCTGCTTTTTACTGTTGAGCACTAACATGTTTGAACCTGGGTATTCCTGCACTACAGTTTAATGTTTACACCTTTTTACTGTTACTGTTCATTTAATTTCATTCTCTGAAGTTTACAACTTAAAGTTATGGCAGCTCTTCTTTTTTTTTTTTACAAAATTAAAAAAAAAATTGGTTTAGTTAGTTTGTTTTTATTATTTTATTACGTTTGTCTAAATTCCTCTTCGGGGTTAATAATTAGTATTAAAAAAGACTTTTGGATGGATTTATTGTCATATACAGGATGTAATGATGTCATGAAATAGTCCTCTGGGAACATTGTTTGGTCGGCATGTAACTGATTTTCTTCTGAAGACCAGAATAAAGTCCAGCAGAAAACTAGACAGCAGCTGTTCTTTGTGTCCTTCACACTTCAGACAAACTCAACACAGATTGTAAAGACTAAATCCTACACTTTACCCGCTACTGGCTAAAAATGGGTTTAATTGAATGATATTCGTTCATTTCCAATACTTCAGATCCAATACTTTATCAGCCATTCTTCATTTTGACATTATTTTGTAATGTTGGATGAGACGTTTGGCATTTTTAATAGTCAGTTATTATGGAGGCCTATTCCCTACAGGAGGCTGAGCAGGGCTTCCTCTCTGGGCCAGTCTATCATCAGAGGTAAGAGTAGAGAATTTATTTTTATTTTTTACACAATGCCATAAAATCTTTATCATTATTTACTAATCTTAGTTAATACCTTAATTAAGAAGGGGTACTTTTATTTAATGTAAACTTTTTTAAATGTTACCAATATTTCTGTTAAGACAGTATTGATTATGTTTTCCGTTTACTATTTCAGTGAAGTGGAGACGTTAGATAGACAAGCGACTGAGGAAAGAAGGGAGAGTAATGTAGTGCTGTCCTCTACTTCACAATCTGAGGTTTGAACATTTAAGAGCCAGAAAACGTAAAATGTCAATAACGTGTTATTTCTATTTAGTTTTTTTATTTCAAATGTTTTCCTTAGTGTGTGTGTGTGTGTGTGTGTGTGTGTGTGTGTGTGTGTGTGTGTTTGTGTGTGTGAAAACAATGGTGTGAAAAGTTTATGTTTAATAACATTTCTAATTGTTATATAAGAGACATATATCTCTTGTCTTCTTTCTCTCTGTTCAAATATCTGGTTCAGATCTTGTGACTGCAAAGGGCATGGCATATGATTCCATCTTTATTTTACTTGATAATTAGTTAATTATGCTAATAACACAAACATGTTTGTTGTTTATAGTGTTGTCTCAATTATTTGTGTGTTTTGATACCAATTATGTAAGCTGGTTTTAATGGAATTGTACAAAGTTTGAAGTCACTGTTTTAAAGGGGGTGGGGGCGGGGGGTCACTCTTTTTAGGTATGCATTGATGTTATATTGTAATTGTAATGTAATTGGTTGTATTTATTTTAATATGGACCCCAGGAAGAGTAGCTGTTGCCTGAGTAACAGCTAATGGGGATCCAAATAAACTAAACTAAACTAAACTAAACATGTGGCCTACATCTTAGCAAACAAGTTGAATTGCAAGACTGAAAGTAGTTTTTGGGTGGAGTAAACCTTTAAAACTATAAGTAGTTAGACAGAAAGTTATATTTGGGTGGAATTAACCTTTAAAATGGAGTCCTAGAGAGGCTTTGCCATTATAGAAGAAAGCATGTTGCACATTGACTGGAGGAATGTGCACTAGTCCGCATCTCCTCTATTGGCTGCTAACACTTTCAGAACCTCCCACGGGTTGTTTCAATGTTACAGAGTGAAGATAGTGACTGCAGACTGTAGACTGTTCATATTCGGGACACATGCTGAATGAAAACCTTAGCAGAAGTTCTGTTGTTAACGAGTCACAGACCTGTCAAAACAGATTTTAACCGCATATTAATGAAAGCTCTTCAGGATTAAAAGAAGGACGAGAGGACTTCGGGTTCTGGACTTTCTTCAGTCTCATCAGGGAATGAAACAAACAGCAAAGGTAAGACTTCATATAGATGGTTTAGCTATATAACCCATCATCAGTGGTGGAAGAACTATTCACATCCATCAATGTAAAATATACTCAGTTATAAGTAAAAGTCCTGCATGAAAATCTCATGTTAATGTACTTTACTTTCCTCCACTGTGCATCATCATAGCCTGAAGTCAGAAAGGGTTAGGGTTAGAATCTCATCAAATGTTGGGTGAAATCTCATTTTGTTATGTATTGTACACTAACCTGAGATCGCAAACTGGATTTAAGACTCACTTTGTGAACGTGTCTAGGATTAAAATGAAAGCAAACAGATGTGTGAGTAACTCTGAGTCATCATGTATTTGTTCAAGAGACTTTCTGATGATGCGAATTCAAGAAGACACATCATAAAATGAGCTGTGAACGTTTATACTTACTGCAACATAATTATTTTGTATTACTGGTTAACATTACAGCATGATACACAACGCGGATATGGAGACATAAAGCTCAAGTAAAGGCGTGTTTTTTTTTAATTTCGCCGCGTCTAGTTTCGAATAGTTATTGGATATACGAGCTAAACCCGCCCACACCATCTAATTAAAACTTTGTATGTGAACAATAGTTTACTTCCTACCTCAACCTACGTGCGTTGAAAACAGCGCGTGCACTGAAAGACTAGCCCATATAACTGCAAACTGTAAACTACTAGAGATATTGTAGAGTTAGTAAAGAACAGCAGTACTAAACCTGCTAACAAAGAATAAGAACATTACACTAATCACTGTTCATCAGAAAACATCTGTGGTGATTTACAACATATTCATTTTTAACTTATAATATCTGTAAACACATTGTCTCAAAACATGCTGGGAACTCAGCACAATTATACCCAACGCACTACAATATGTATTCAGAACGTTTTGTGATAATTAAATCAGTTTCTTTTGTTTTACATCATAATTCCTTTCTTTGTGTTTTTATTATTTTCTCATTGTATGATTTCCTGTTCTTGTGTGTTGCTGTCAGCTTCACCTGCAAATGTTTCATTAACAACTTAAGTAGAAACTGCATTGCAAGTTGATTTTATTTGATATATATTAACAGTCCCCATTAAAACATTTCATGTATTAGTATGTTAAATGACTCTGCTCTGCTTTGTGAAGAGTGAAACATGCACATTGCTGCCAACAGCTTTAATTATAGACCACTGAGCTGTTATTCCTGCACTGCACTTTAATGTTTACACCTTTTTACTGTTTTTTCTTCATTTAATTTCATTCTCTTCGGTTTACAACTTAAAGTTATGGCAGTTCTTCTTCTAAAATTTAGTTGAGTTTGTTTTTATTATTTTATTATGTTTTACAGATGTGTAACAGATGTTTTTAGTTTGTCTAAATTCCTCTTCTGGGTTAATAATTAGTATTAAAAAAACTTTTGATAGCTTCAGTGTAGCAGATTCAAATGGATTTGTTTTCATATGCAGGATGTAATAATGTAATGAATCAGTCTTGGTCGACATGTAGAAGACCTGATTTTCTTCTGAAGACCAGAATAAAGTCCAGCAATACAGTAACTAGACATCAGCTGTTCTATGTGTCCTTCACACTTCAGACAAACTCAACACAGATTGTAAAGACTAAATCCTACACTTTACTTATTATTTGAACTTACTTACTTATTTGAACGTGTACTCAGAAATGATATTCAGTCCTTTCCAATACTTCAGATATACTGCACTTATTTTTTCACCAATGTTCATTTTCTATGTCATCCGTCACTTTTCAGTTAAGCCTTTACACATAAAGTTAAAACAAATACAGCCAAACGAACATCTGAGCACATAGACAGTTTGCTTCTCTCCATCAGCAACATTTGTGATTCAAGGCATTAAATAACGTGTACCCAGCCTGACCTTTACCACACTCCCCCTAGTGTTTGAGAGGAGCATTACATGGGACCTTGATGACTCCTTCCAAATCTTTTTTTGTCTTTACATTTTTAAGACGGACAATTGCGTTGCTATTCTCTCAGTCTAAAATACATTAGAAACTGTGGATGAGGAAAGACAAGCCACTCTTTCAGTTTGACATTATTTTGTAATGTTGGATGAAACATATCTCATCTTAAATAATTCTCTCTGGGCCAGTCTATCATCAGAGGAAAGAGTAGAGAATGTGTGTGTGTGTGTGTGTGTGTGTGTGTGTGTGTGTGTGAGTGTGTGTGTGAACAATGAATGGAAAGTTTATGTTTAATAAAATTTCTAATTGTTATATATCTTGTGTCTTCTCTCTCTCTCTCTCCATTCAAATATTTGGTTCAGATCTTGTGACTGCAAATAGCATAGCAGACAATTCCATCTTTATTTTACCTGATAATTAGTTAATTATGATCATTACACAAACATTCACATCTTAGCAAACAAGTTGAATTGCAAGACTGAATATAGTTTTAGTTTGGGTGGAGTAAATCTTTAAAACTGTAAGTAGTTAGACAGAAAGTTATATTTAGGTGGAATGAACCTTAGAAACTAGGGTCCTAGAAATGCTTTACCATTATAGGAGAAGGCATTGACTGAAGGTTTGTGCACTGCACAGTAGTAAAACAAAATCAACTTCATGTGCTGCCAAACTCTCTTCTCTACATTCAACCGGAAGTATGGACGCTCCGACGTGACATACGAAATACTATGACGAGAATACGCCTCTGATTGGCTAGCAGTTGTTTCCTTGTTTTGGGATCGAGGATTCCGATTGGTTAGGGTAAGCCAATCACAGGCAGAGTAGGGCGTGTCTTGTCCCCACATGGTGTCAATATTATAAAGGCGGGCTGGTTTAAGAGATAGACTTAAAGGATCAACAAGAGAACTTTGACTTTGGGACTTTCTTTACTCTCATCAGGGAATGAAACAAACAGCAAAGGTAAGACTTCATATAGACGGTTTATATCACTCATTATCAGTGGTGGAAGAACTATTCACATCCATCAATGTAAAAATACTCAGTTATAAGTAAAAGTCCTGCATGAAAATCTCATGTTAATGTACTTTACTTTCCACCACTGTGCATCATTATAGCTTGAGGTCAGAAACTCACATTTTTAACTTCACTGCTGACTTCAAGTACAACTCTGAGTCATGCCACATGCAGAAGTTTTCTGATACTGCATTAGTGGGATATATTAGAGACGGAAAGGAGGGTGAGTACAGGAGCCTGGTAGAGGACATTGTGAAGTGGTGCAGGACAAACCACCTGCAGCTGAATGCCCCCAGACCAAAGAGATGGTTGTGGACCTCGGGAGGTGGGGTTAATGTGGAGGTAGTCAGGACTTACAAATACCTGGGGCTGCATCTGGATAATAAACTGGACAGGTCAGCAAACACTGATGCACTCTACAGGAGGGGGCAGAGCTGGTCCTATGTCTTTAAGAGGCTGGGGTCCTTCAATATCTGCAGCAAACTCCTGCTGATGTTCTACCTGTCTGTCCTGGCCAGTGTCCTCTTCAATGCTGTGGTGTGCTGGGGAGGCAGCATGAGGAAGGGATGCTGTGCAACTGGGCTCTGTTGTTGGTGTTGTGTCAGTGGTGGAAAAGAGGACCCTGCGCAAGTTGCTGTCAATAATGGACCATGACATTAATCAGAGAGGAGTACGTTCAGCGACAGAAGTCATGCTCAATAGACAGGTTGAGGAGGTCCTCTGTCTCCAGGGCACGTCCAGCTTTTTAACTCCACACTGTAGGAGAAGGCTGACTGACTTTTTTTTATTTTTAGACTGACTGACTGACTGACTGATTTATTTTATCTTAAAAATTAAATCTAATGAAACTTTGGGTGAAATAATATGTATAGCCTGCTCTTTTGTTAATAATTGTACAGCCTGAGATCGTAAACTGGATTGAAGACTCTTTTTTCTTTTTGAACTGCTTGTGAACCGGCAGATAAGTCCACATAACTTCAGCCACAGTGCAACATGCCCTTTTTCTATTATTGCAAACTACTAGAAACATTGTAGAGTTAGTACTAGATAACATCTGTGGTGATTTACAACATGTTTACTTTAACTTATGTCTGTAAACATTGTCTCAAGACATTCTGAGAACTCAGCACAACTATCCCCAACACACTACAATATGTATTCAGAAAGGTTTGTGATAATTAAATCAGTTTCTTTTGGTTTTACATGATTATTCATTTCTTACCATTGTGTGCTTGTTATTTTCTCCTTGTATGATTGACTTTTCTTGTGTTTCTGTCAGTGTCACCTGTAAATCTTTTGTTAACAATAGAAGCAGAAAACTGCATTGTATGCTGTTTTTATTCAATATATATCTACTCATTAAAAGGTTTCATATATTAGTATGTTATGTTTTCATTTTATTCTAACATCCAGATGCAGTAAATATATTTTCATGAGACAGAAATATTTGACTGCATTTGAAACTGAAGATTTTAAAATGTTAAATGTATTCAGAGATAAAATAATTTACAATAGAGATGATTAATGTGTTTGTGGTTGTAGACCACAATGTTTCATGAGAATCGAGGTTTGATGTTGTAGATTTTCCTTCTCACACCTGTGATGACTGAACTTTGACCTCATGTGTTCATGACTCCTCTCCTCTGTCTCCTCTCACAGGGAGAAGATGATCTGCAGGATCCTTCTGCTCATCAGCCTGATCCCCTGTGTCTCTGGTTAGTTTACATCCTCACTTCATCATCCAAAAAGAGAAAAGTCAAAAGATTTGATGACTTTAGTTGTAAAATATATCAGTGAAAACATCAACAGAACTATTAAAGCCAGTAGAAACTCTTCATTACAGTTGGGAAGATGATCTATATTCAATTATTGCTTAGATTGTATTTATTATTGGTATCAAGCATGACCTTTTTAATTGTGTATTTAAACAGTTTCCCTCTCTGTCTCCTCAACAGAAACATTTATAGTGAAAGTGACTCAGACCTCCTATCAGGCAGAGGAGAACCACAACATCACACTGGAATGGACGTTTACAACCAAACCTGACAGTTCCTCCACCTCACTGAACATCTACTGTGAGCTGTTCACTGATCACAATGACCCAGTCCTGTATCATGTACATGAGGGTGTTGAGGTCCCAGAGTCTCAAGATGAACAGTTTGCAGGACGAGTTCAGAGTGACAAAGACGCCCTCAGAGAAGGACGAATCAGACTTCATGTGTCCAGACTCAGGACTGAAGACTCGGGTCTGTACAAGTGTGAAGTTAAAACAGATGATGGTATGAGCTCTGACAGATGCAACCTCAATGTCACTGGTAAGATGATTCAGTAAAAATCAGAAAGCCTTTTTAATGCATGTTATCAGTGATGTACAGACTGGACTGCTAAACTTTATGAGTGTGGTTGCACTCAGCAGACACTGCGTTGTTAAAATATGCTGTATGTGGACACAAACATCACCAAGTTCAAACCCAAACAGTCCAGATTTGAATTTTGGACATGAACAGTGTGAAGTGTCACAAGTAGGACAGTTGAATGTTGGGATAACAGAATTTGTTAAATACAAATACAATTATTATTATTTTCTGTCCTTTACAGCAGCTGTTGATCAGCCAGAACCTCAGAAACCTACTGAGAGACCACAACCAGAGAATCAGGGAAGGATCGGCCTCTACGTTGGACTGTTAGTAGCTGGACTCATTGTCTGTGCTGGACTCTGCTTTGCCTTCAGACTAAATGTCCTGTTAAGACAGTACATCGTTTTAAACCACTTTTCTTCTCATGTAAATCAAGGAAAAGTGAACAGACCCCAATGAATATGGTGGTGTGACAGTTACCTTTCTCATCACTGATTTTCTTTGAACTTCCAACCTGACCTCTGATGTTTTGAGCCTGAGAGAATCAATCAATCAATCAATCAATCAATCAATCAATCAATCAATCAATCTTTATTTGTATAGCGCCAAATCACAACAAAGTTATCTCAAGGCACTTTACACATAGAGCAAGTTCTAAACCGAACTCTTCAGGTTTTAACTTTAAAGAGACCCAACATTCCCACATGAGCAACAGTGGCGAGAAAAAACTCCCTTTTAACAGGAAGAGACCTCAGAACCAGACTCAGAGTGGGAGAACATCTGCCTCGACCGGTTGGGTTGAGAGGAGAGAAAGGAAGGATAGAGGAGAGAAGCACAATGAAAATCAACAATGAAGCTAGAAGGTCCGGGACTGGAATCTGTCATCTGGACGTCTCCAGGCCCAGATTATCTGTGAGACGAGAAAGCACAGAGAACTCCGGGGAAGAAGTTTAGGTTATTGAATGCATTAATAGAACATGAATGTTAATGGATATAGATAGATGGATAGAGAGAGAGAGAGAGGAGGAGAACCAAACACGATGAGAGTGTGAGAAAAGAGATCAACATCCATTTACACCCATCAGGACTAACAGGACTAGTATGACCCTTTTCTATCAAAGTGGATGTAAATAATAAGAGTAAATAATGCTTCAGTGTCAATGACAGTTCTTTGGCACAAAATAGTAACAATCTATTTAATTTGTGAAACATCAAATCGAATTTAATAATGAATTGTCTTTCCTTATGGACAGTTTATAATGTTGACATATTGTAAATGAATTATTGTTTCTATGAGAGATGTTTTTATGACTCGTTTGTGTCTGTTTTTCCATCTTGTTGGTAAGGTTATGATTTCCTTTGAATTGTAAACACGTTATTAACCTGTAAGTGTAATTGTTGTTCAAACAGAACTGTTTTACCTTTAATAGAAAGTGAGAAACAAACACTTCAGTCCATTAAACCACTGTGTTCAGACATATTAATAAGTATAAAATAAAATACTTGTATGTTTCTGTTTTTAAGTCTTACCAGCAGTTTGCATCTTGTGCTGAATCTTCTGAAGTTCTGGTCATGAAGTCTTCTTTTGGTCATTGATGAGAAAACTTGTACGTCTTTATTCTTGACACTACATGGTTATCAAGGTTCCTCTGTCCATCAGCTTGTTTGTCATTTTCTAGTTTTACAGAAAGGACCTGGTTTTTTGTTGTTGTTTTTTTTTAATTTCGAGAATGAGCCCAAACCCGCTACCTTCTTTTTAAAATTGTATGTTTATATACTTCCAATTCTTACTGTTCAATCATCTATTTTGTTTTGTATATGTATATTTGTATATTTGATATGTTTATATTTTTTTTACATTTTATGTAAAGCATATTGAGTTGCCCCTGTGTATGAAGTGCACTATAAATAAAGCTGCTTTGCCCTTTTTATGCTTCATAGTGACAGACATCTTCCCCTGTGAGCTCTTATGTGCTGATCTAATATTGAAATGACACCCAAGAAAGTGTCCATTTACTTTTTAACCCTTAAACTTTAGTGAAAACGGCAAAATCTATCACAGCACTTTCAGTATTGATGTATACCTTCTCAAATTGAAGCTCAGACTGTTCAACTATACATCCCATCTGTGCAGCTGTAGAATCAAACTGTATTTCAACAAGTTCAGGACCCAAAAGCTAAAAACTTTATATTTAATTAAGACTTAATGAGGGAGTTAGTCTTCCAGGATTATTGCACTGTGTCACAGTCAGTTTATAAGTGTGACGGTGAAGGAGGAGAAACTGCTCTTGTGTCTGCTGGTTTTAGTGAACAGGGCTCTGAAGCACCACCTAGTGGGGAGAAGTTGGAACAGGTTGAGTTGAGAGTGTGAAAGGTCCGCTGTGGTTTTCTCTGCCTGTTTTCTGACTCTGGAGATGTACACGTGATAAATATCACCAGTGAATGTTAGACTGTGAGATGTTGATATAAAAATGAAACTTTATCACACATCTCCAAAATGAAAACGAAATATTTAAAAGCAGCTTTGAGTGTTTGTGTGTGTGTTTGTGTGTGTGTTTCAGCAAAAGTGAAATCTGCAGTTAATCATTTAACAAGCTTCAGTGTCAAATGACAGATTCCCACTGAAATGTTTAATGTGAAGACAGACTCACAGATGTTAGTGTACTGTTCTTGCTGCGTGTTATGTGCTTCGTGTACGTTATCACAGTTTAACAGTCAGCCAAACTCAGGTATAACACTTGAGCCAGGATCAGAGTGTCTTGCTCCCTTTATTTCCTTATTTTTTGTTGACATACCACGAGTGAAACTGCAAACAAAAGACAATACAGAACCTTAGCAACACGCTGTGAAGAAAATAATAAACATTAATGATATTTAAAGAATAGCTAAAAAACTACATTGCACAAATTAGCCGTTTACCTTAACAGAAGGCTGATACACATCGTTGCTAAGTAACGCTCACTTTACATCGGCTCTCAAATTACTTTTAACACATCACACGTTACAATACTAAACTTAACATTACATATTATATTATATATTACATCAAATATCAAATTAACAAACTTACAGCATTTGCTTTCGTGAGTATGAGAAAAGATTCACTGACTGAGTGACCAGCCGTCTTTCTTACTGCTGGTTGATGTAAAGCACATTGAGTTGCCATTGTGTATGAAATGCGCTATATAAATAAAACTGCCTTGCCTTGCCTTGGCTTGCTACGTTACTGCAAGTATAAACCGTTATGTAGCCTTCAAAATAAAATTCCAGATCGCTGTACAACTATAACTCAGTGTGTGTGTGTGTGTGTGTGTGTGTGTGTGTGTGTGTGTGTGTGTGTGTGTGTGTGTTTCTTATGCAGAAGTTTAATCTAATACATTCATTAAATCATGTCAAGTACCTTAAATCATAAAAAATATTCGGAGAGCAGAACAATTAGTTACTGTCAGTTATCCTCTTCTCTGCTCAGGTGTGGTTGATTTCATCCTCACAGTCACAGCTTTGATCAGAGAAGTGTCTGTTTGGTGTGTCAGGAGAAAACAAATGATTATAGTATGAGTTCTCATCAGTGTGTTCTCCTAACTCTCACTGATTTCAATAATTTAATGACTTTTTTATTCTTCACGATTTAAAAACTCATACAAGTAAAATACTTGAACACACCTCTTGTCCAGATGTTTTTATATTCCTGTCATTGATGCAGCTTGTAAAGCAGTGACTGTTTTGAGTATCTATAGTTCCTTTCTTGTTGTGTCTGAACATTGTTCTTGTGAAATTTGGTGATTCTGATATCAAAAGACGCACAAAAGAGTCACAACAACTCCTCACATACTTGGAAACCATGTTCAGAGTGATATCTTATTAAGATAGCATGTGTGGTTGTTTACATGTTGGGAGAGAACATAGTCTACATTTGTGTTATAAGAAGTGCAGCTTGGTCATATATGGGACACAGTGAGCAGAAACATCATGTGATTGTGTTATGCTTTTGAAATACCTCAATGTTATGTATGCTGGGTGAAATGAAACTACAGTTGAGGTAAAATTTTAGTATCTGACCATTTCTGTATGAGTGATTTCTTGTGATATTGAAAATACAGGGTATCTAAATGACTGTGCACATAACTTCAGTCATGGTGCAACTTGCCTTCTTCTATAATGGCAATATATAAACTAGTAGAAACATTGTAGAGTTGGGAAGAAACAGAAGCACTGATAACTGTGTATCTGATAACATCTGTGGTGATTTACAACATATTTATTTTAACTTATGTCTGTAAACATATTGTCTCAAGGCATGCTGCTGTTTTTATTATTTTCTTCTTGTATGATTGCCTTTTCTTTGATTCTTCTCAAAACATGTTTAATTAAAGCACTGTAAGCTTGATGCATCTCTGTTTCTCTGTTCAGGATCCTGCTGACCATTATTCTGACTTTCTCTGTCTGTGGTTAGTTTCCACCTTCATTTCCTTAATCATAAAGAGAGGTTTTTTATTTTATCTGACTCCATATTGTTCACTAACTGGATGTAGTTGATCAAACTCCACCAGCAAAGATGTAAAAAACCAAAAGAAGGAACATCACAGAATATTTATTTTGATTTATGATTACTGTCCTTGTTAAGCAATTTAGTGTATCACTATATTATATATTTTGTCTTGTGCTTTATTCTAACATTCAGATTAAATTATTTCCCGTCATTCATGTATACAAATCACACCACGACACACCTGTTTGTTAGATTTCAACTAAACATGTTTTAAGAAGAGAAGTAGCTGTTTATATGCATAAAACAATCTGTCTGTAAAACACAGCTGTTTGGTGAAAGGAGTTACTCCAGAGTTGAGCTTTCAAGATATGAACAAGACTCAGAAAAGATCTTAGGAGTTTGATGTGATTCTAGCTCTCTATTTAGACGTTGATCTTATGACTCATGTATTGCTCTCTCTGATACACACAAACTTGAGGATAACCTCCTCGGTTGGCCCACATAAAAGTTATTTTATCATTGTTGGCGTAGAGACATGAAACATTATTAAAATGCTCAAAGTTCTATTTTATTGTATCAAATATTTGAAGTAAACTTTTTATATTCCTTGTGCTGGAAGTGTGAGACCTCGTGTCATATAAGGTGTAATCTGCATATTTGTAGATATGTTAGTGCTTAGTTATTAATTATGCTTAGTTTCACTTTAATGTTTAGCTTCTGTGACAAACTTTCATTTTGAAAAAAAGAGAGATTTTTGGTGCCATCTTAAGACAAAAATACATGACTGCAATAGAAACTATTTCAAATATTCAATGTATTCAGAGGAAAACTGTACATTTCTGTATTTTATAATAGAAATGACTAATGTGTCTGTGGTTGTAGTCTATATTGTGTCTGACATGAGAATCGATGTTTGATGTTGTAGATTTTCCTTCTCACACCTGTGATGACTGAACTTTGACCTCATGTGTTCATGACTCCTCTCCTCTGTCTCCTCTCACAGGGAGAAGATGATCTGCAGGATCCTTCTGCTCATCAGCCTGACCTCCTGTGTCTCTGGTTAGTTTACATCCTCACTTCATCATCCAAAAAGAGAAAAGTAAAAGATTTGATGACTTTAGTTGTAAAATATATCAGTGAAAACATCAATAGATCTATTGAAGCCAGTAGAAACTCTTCATTACAGTTGGGAAGATGATCTATATTCAGTTGTAAAATGTAAATTTACTTTATTTATACAGCCCTTTACAACAGTCCTTTCGGGGTACCAAAGTGCTTTACAGCAGGTAATAAATAAAGAGAGTAATGAGTAAAAACAATTAAAAACAATAAAATAACAGTGAAAGCAATAAAATACAACAAAATCGAGATAAAATAAGATAAAAGTGTCATACTACTGAGTATTAAAAGCCATCCTATTACATTTACATTTACATTCCTCTTCCTCCTCTTCTTCCTCCTTCTCCTCCTCCTTATTGTTATTGTTAGTTATTGTTTAGATTGTATTTATTATTGGTATCAAACATGACCTTTTTACTGGTGTATTTAAAACAGTTTCCCTCTCTGTCTCCTCAACAGGAACATTTGTAGTGAAAGTGACACAGACCTCCTATCAGGCAGAGGAGAACCACAACATCACACTGGGATGGATGTTTACAACCAAACCTGACAGTTCCTCCTCCTCACTGAAGATCTACTGTGAGCTGTTCACTGATCACAGTGACCCAGTCCTGTATCATGTACATGAGGGTGTTGAGGCCCCAGAGTCTCAGGATGAACAGTTTGCAGGACGAGTTCAGAGTGACAAAGACGCCCTCAGAGAAGGACGAATCAGACTTCATGTGTCCAGACTCAGGAATGAAGACTCAGGTCTGTACGACTGTGAAGTGAAAACAGATGATGGTGTGAGCTCTGACAGATGCCACCTCAATGTCACTGGTAAGATGATTCAGTAAAACTCAGAAAGCCTTTTTAATGCATGTTATCAGTGATGTACAGACTGGACTGATAGACTTTATGAGTGTGGTTGCACTCAGCAGAAAAAATATGCTGTATGTGGACACAAACATCACCAAGATCAACAGTGTGAAGTGTCACAAGTAGAAGGGTTGAATGTTGGGATAATAATTTGTTAAATACAAGTACAATTATTATTATTTTCTGTCCTTTACAGCAGCTGTTGATCAGCCAGAACCTCCGAAACCTACTTTGAGACCACAACCAGAGAGTTGGGGAAGGATGGGCCTCTACGTTGGACTGACAGCAGCTGGACTCGCTGTCTGTGTTGGACTCTGCTTTGCCTTCAAACTTTATTTGATCAAATCTCCTAATAAGACAGACATAGGTCATTTTCCTGTTCAAGTAATTCAATTAAAAGGGAGCAGACCCCAGTGCATATAGATGTTTGAATGTTATGTTTCTCATGCCTGCTTTTCTCTGCACATCCAATCTGACCTCTGACCTTTTCAGCTAAGATCAATATCTGATCAGACCCATCAGAACTAAAAGGACTCTGAAGTACCCCTCTTTTCTACCAGAGTGGGTTAGAGTTTGAAATGAATGACTCTGCTCTCCTTTGTGTAGAGCGAAACATGCACATTGATGCCAACAGCTTTAATTATTGACCACTGAGCTGCTTTTTACTGTTGAGCACTAACATGTTTGAACCTGGGTATTCCTGCACTACAGTTTAATGTTTACACCTTTTTACTGTTACTGTTCATTTAATTTCATTCTCTGAAGTTTACAACTTAAAGTTATGGCAGCTCTTCTTTTTTTTTTTTACAAAATTAAAAAAAAAATTGGTTTAGTTAGTTTGTTTTTATTATTTTATTACGTTTGTCTAAATTCCTCTTCGGGGTTAATAATTAGTATTAAAAAAGACTTTTGGATGGATTTATTGTCATATACAGGATGTAATGATGTCATGAAATAGTCCTCTGGGAACATTGTTTGGTCGGCATGTAACTGATTTTCTTCTGAAGACCAGAATAAAGTCCAGCAGAAAACTAGACAGCAGCTGTTCTTTGTGTCCTTCACACTTCAGACAAACTCAACACAGATTGTAAAGACTAAATCCTACACTTTACCCGCTACTGGCTAAAAATGGGTTTAATTGAATGATATTCGTTCATTTCCAATACTTCAGATCCAATACTTTATCAGCCATTCTTCATTTTGACATTATTTTGTAATGTTGGATGAGACGTTTGGCATTTTTAATAGTCAGTTATTATGGAGGCCTATTCCCTACAGGAGGCTGAGCAGGGCTTCCTCTCTGGGCCAGTCTATCATCAGAGGTAAGAGTAGAGAATTTATTTTTATTTTTTACACAATGCCATAAAATCTTTATCATTATTTACTAATCTTAGTTAATACCTTAATTAAGAAGGGGTACTTTTATTTAATGTAAACTTTTTTAAATGTTACCAATATTTCTGTTAAGACAGTATTGATTATGTTTTCCGTTTACTATTTCAGTGAAGTGGAGACGTTAGATAGACAAGCAACTGAGGAAAGAAGGGAGAGTAATGTAGTGCTGTCCTCTACTTCACAATCTGAGGTTTGAACATTTAAGAGCCAGAAAACGTAAAATGTCAATAACGTGTTATTTCTATTTAGTTTTTTTATTTCAAATGTTTTCCTTAGTGTGTGTGTGTGTGTGTGTGTGTGTGTGTGTGTGTGTGTGTTTGTGTGTGTGAAAACAATGGTGTGAAAAGTTTATGTTTAATAACATTTCTAATTGTTATATAAGAGACATATATCTCTTGTCTTCTTTCTCTCTGTTCAAATATCTGGTTCAGATCTTGTGACTGCAAAGGGCATGGCATATGATTCCATCTTTATTTTACTTGATAATTAGTTAATTATGCTAATAACACAAACATGTTTGTTGTTTATAGTGTTGTCTCAATTATTTGTGTGTTTTGATACCAATTATGTAAGCTGGTTTTAATGGAATTGTACAAAGTTTGAAGTCACTGTTTTAAAGGGGGTGGGGGCGGGGGGTCACTCTTTTTAGGTATGCATTGATGTTATATTGTAATTGTAATGTAATTGGTTGTATTTATTTTAATATGGACCCCAGGAAGAGTAGCTGTTGCCTGAGTAACAGCTAATGGGGATCCAAATAAACTAAACTAAACTAAACTAAACATGTGGCCTACATCTTAGCAAACAAGTTGAATTGCAAGACTGAAAGTAGTTTTTGGGTGGAGTAAACCTTTAAAACTATAAGTAGTTAGACAGAAAGTTATATTTGGGTGGAATTAACCTTTAAAATGGAGTCCTAGAGAGGCTTTGCCATTATAGAAGAAAGCATGTTGCACATTGACTGGAGGAATGTGCACTAGTCCGCATCTCCTCTATTGGCTGCTAACACTTTCAGAACCTCCCACGGGTTGTTTCAATGTTACAGAGTGAAGATAGTGACTGCAGACTGTAGACTGTTCATATTCGGGACACATGCTGAATGAAAACCTTAGCAGAAGTTCTGTTGTTAACGAGTCACAGACCTGTCAAAACAGATTTTAACCGCATATTAATGAAAGCTCTTCAGGATTAAAAGAAGGACGAGAGGACTTCGGGTTCTGGACTTTCTTCAGTCTCATCAGGGAATGAAACAAACAGCAAAGGTAAGACTTCATATAGATGGTTTAGCTATATAACCCATCATCAGTGGTGGAAGAACTATTCACATCCATCAATGTAAAATATACTCAGTTATAAGTAAAAGTCCTGCATGAAAATCTCATGTTAATGTACTTTACTTTCCTCCACTGTGCATCATCATAGCCTGAAGTCAGAAAGGGTTAGGGTTAGAATCTCATCAAATGTTGGGTGAAATCTCATTTTGTTATGTATTGTACACTAACCTGAGATCGCAAACTGGATTTAAGACTCACTTTGTGAACGTGTCTAGGATTAAAATGAAAGCAAACAGATGTGTGAGTAACTCTGAGTCATCATGTATTTGTTCAAGAGACTTTCTGATGATGCGAATTCAAGAAGACACATCATAAAATGAGCTGTGAACGTTTATACTTACTGCAACATAATTATTTTGTATTACTGGTTAACATTACAGCATGATACACAACGCGGATATGGAGACATAAAGCTCAAGTAAAGGCGTGTTTTTTTTTAATTTCGCCGCGTCTAGTTTCGAATAGTTATTGGATATACGAGCTAAACCCGCCCACACCATCTAATTAAAACTTTGTATGTGAACAATAGTTTACTTCCTACCTCAACCTACGTGCGTTGAAAACAGCGCGTGCACTGAAAGACTAGCCCATATAACTGCAAACTGTAAACTACTAGAGATATTGTAGAGTTAGTAAAGAACAGCAGTACTAAACCTGCTAACAAAGAATAAGAACATTACACTAATCACTGTTCATCAGAAAACATCTGTGGTGATTTACAACATATTCATTTTTAACTTATAATATCTGTAAACACATTGTCTCAAAACATGCTGGGAACTCAGCACAATTATACCCAACGCACTACAATATGTATTCAGAACGTTTTGTGATAATTAAATCAGTTTCTTTTGTTTTACATCATAATTCCTTTCTTTGTGTTTTTATTATTTTCTCATTGTATGATTTCCTGTTCTTGTGTGTTGCTGTCAGCTTCACCTGCAAATGTTTCATTAACAACTTAAGTAGAAACTGCATTGTAAGTTGATTTTATTTGATATATATTAACAGTCCCCATTAAAACATTTCATGTATTAGTATGTTAAATGACTCTGCTCTGCTTTGTGAAGAGTGAAACATGCACATTGCTGCCAACAGCTTTAATTATAGACCACTGAGCTGTTATTCCTGCACTGCACTTTAATGTTTACACCTTTTTACTGTTTTTTCTTCATTTAATTTCATTCTCTTCGGTTTACAACTTAAAGTTATGGCAGTTCTTCTTCTAAAATTTAGTTGAGTTTGTTTTTATTATTTTATTATGTTTTACAGATGTGTAACAGATGTTTTTAGTTTGTCTAAATTCCTCTTCTGGGTTAATAATTAGTATTAAAAAAACTTTTGATAGCTTCAGTGTAGCAGATTCAAATGGATTTGTTTTCATATGCAGGATGTAATAATGTAATGAATCAGTCTTGGTCGACATGTAGAAGACCTGATTTTCTTCTGAAGACCAGAATAAAGTCCAGCAATACAGTAACTAGACATCAGCTGTTCTATGTGTCCTTCACACTTCAGACAAACTCAACACAGATTGTAAAGACTAAATCCTACATTTTACTTATTATTTGAACTTACTTACTTATTTGAACGTGTACTCAGAAATGATATTCAGTCCTTTCCAATACTTCAGATATACTGCACTTATTTTTTCACCAATGTTCATTTTCTATGTCATCCGTCACTTTTCAGTTAAGCCTTTACACATAAAGTTAAAACAAATACAGCCAAACGAACATCTGAGCACATAGACAGTTTGCTTCTCTCCATCAGCAACATTTGTGATTCAAGGCATTAAATAACGTGTACCCAGCCTGACCTTTACCACACTCCCCCTAGTGTTTGAGAGGAGCATTACATGGGACCTTGATGACTCCTTCCAAATCTTTTTTTGTCTTTACATTTTTAAGACGGACAATTGCGTTGCTATTCTCTCAGTCTAAAATACATTAGAAACTGTGGATGAGGAAAGACAAGCCACTCTTTCAGTTTGACATTATTTTGTAATGTTGGATGAAACATATCTCATCTTAAATAATTCTCTCTGGGCCAGTCTATCATCAGAGGAAAGAGTAGAGAATGTGTGTGTGTGTGTGTGTGTGTGTGTGTGTGTGTGTGTGAGTGTGTGTGTGAACAATGAATGGAAAGTTTATGTTTAATAAAATTTCTAATTGTTATATATCTTGTGTCTTCTCTCTCTCTCTCTCCATTCAAATATTTGGTTCAGATCTTGTGACTGCAAATAGCATAGCAGACAATTCCATCTTTATTTTACCTGATAATTAGTTAATTATGATCATTACACAAACATTCACATCTTAGCAAACAAGTTGAATTGCAAGACTGAATATAGTTTTAGTTTGGGTGGAGTAAATCTTTAAAACTGTAAGTAGTTAGACAGAAAGTTATATTTAGGTGGAATGAACCTTAGAAACTAGGGTCCTAGAAATGCTTTACCATTATAGGAGAAGGCATTGACTGAAGGTTTGTGCACTGCACAGTAGTAAAACAAAATCAACTTCATGTGCTGCCAAACTCTCTTCTCTACATTCAACCGGAAGTATGGACGCTCCGACGTGACATACGAAATACTATGACGAGAATACGCCTCTGATTGGCTAGCAGTTGTTTCCTTGTTTTGGGATCGAGGATTCCGATTGGTTAGGGTAAGCCAATCACAGGCAGAGTAGGGCGTGTCTTGTCCCCACATGGTGTCAATATTATAAAGGCGGGCTGGTTTAAGAGATAGACTTAAAGGATCAACAAGAGAACTTTGACTTTGGGACTTTCTTTACTCTCATCAGGGAATGAAACAAACAGCAAAGGTAAGACTTCATATAGACGGTTTATATCACTCATTATCAGTGGTGGAAGAACTATTCACATCCATCAATGTAAAAATACTCAGTTATAAGTAAAAGTCCTGCATGAAAATCTCATGTTAATGTACTTTACTTTCCACCACTGTGCATCATTATAGCTTGAGGTCAGAAACTCACATTTTTAACTTCACTGCTGACTTCAAGTACAACTCTGAGTCATGCCACATGCAGAAGTTTTCTGATACTGCATTAGTGGGATATATTAGAGACGGAAAGGAGGGTGAGTACAGGAGCCTGGTAGAGGACATTGTGAAGTGGTGCAGGACAAACCACCTGCAGCTGAATGCCCCCAGACCAAAGAGATGGTTGTGGACCTCGGGAGGTGGGGTTAATGTGGAGGTAGTCAGGACTTACAAATACCTGGGGCTGCATCTGGATAATAAACTGGACAGGTCAGCAAACACTGATGCACTCTACAGGAGGGGGCAGAGCTGGTCCTATGTCTTTAAGAGGCTGGGGTCCTTCAATATCTGCAGCAAACTCCTGCTGATGTTCTACCTGTCTGTCCTGGCCAGTGTCCTCTTCAATGCTGTGGTGTGCTGGGGAGGCAGCATGAGGAAGGGATGCTGTGCAACTGGGCTCTGTTGTTGGTGTTGTGTCAGTGGTGGAAAAGAGGACCCTGCGCAAGTTGCTGTCAATAATGGACCATGACATTAATCAGAGAGGAGTACGTTCAGCGACAGAAGTCATGCTCAATAGACAGGTTGAGGAGGTCCTCTGTCTCCAGGGCACGTCCAGCTTTTTAACTCCACACTGTAGGAGAAGGCTGACTGACTTTTTTTTATTTTTAGACTGACTGACTGACTGACTGATTTATTTTATCTTAAAAATTAAATCTAATGAAACTTTGGGTGAAATAATATGTATAGCCTGCTCTTTTGTTAATAATTGTACAGCCTGAGATCGTAAACTGGATTGAAGACTCTTTTTTCTTTTTGAACTGCTTGTGAACCGGCAGATAAGTCCACATAAGTTCAGTCACAGTGCAACATGCCCTTTTTCTATTATTGCAAACTACTAGAAACATTGTAGAGTTAGTACTAGATAACATCTGTGGTGATTTACAACATGTTTACTTTAACTTATGTCTGTAAACATTGTCTCAAGACATTCTGAGAACTCAGCACAACTATCCCCAACACACTACAATATGTATTCAGAAAGGTTTGTGATAATTAAATCAGTTTCTTTTGGTTTTACATGATTATTCATTTCTTACCATTGTGTGCTTGTTATTTTCTCCTTGTATGATTGACTTTTCTTGTGTTTCTGTCAGTGTCACCTGTAAATCTTTTGTTAACAATAGAAGCAGAAAACTGCATTGTATGCTGTTTTTATTCAATATATATCTACTCATTAAAAGGTTTCATATATTAGTATGTTATGTTTTCATTTTATTCTAACATCCAGATGCAGTAAATATATTTTCATGAGACAGAAATATTTGACTGCATTTGAAACTGAAGATTTTAAAATGTTAAATGTATTCAGAGATAAAATAATTTACAATAGAGATGATTAATGTGTTTGTGGTTGTAGTCCACATTGTTTCATGAGAATCGAGGTTTGATGTTGTAGATTTTCCTTCTCACACCTGTGATGACTGAACTTTGACCTCATGTGTTCATGACTCCTCTCCTCTGTCTCCTCTCACAGGGAGAAGATGATCTGCAGGATCCTTCTGCTCATCAGCCTGATCCCCTGTGTCTCTGGTTAGTTTACATCCTCACTTCATCATCCAAAAAGAGAAAAGTCAAAAGATTTGATGACTTTAGTTGTAAAATATATCAGTGAAAACATCAACAGAACTATTAAAGCCAGTAGAAACTCTTCATTACAGTTGGGAAGATGATCTATATTCAATTATTGCTTAGATTGTATTTATTATTGGTATCAAGCATGACCTTTTTAATTGTGTATTTAAACAGTTTCCCTCTCTGTCTCCTCAACAGAAACATTTATAGTGAAAGTGACTCAGACCTCCTATCAGGCAGAGGAGAACCACAACATCACACTGGAATGGACGTTTACAACCAAACCTGACAGTTCCTCCACCTCACTGAACATCTACTGTGAGCTGTTCACTGATCACAATGACCCAGTCCTGTATCATGTACATGAGGGTGTTGAGGTCCCAGAGTCTCAAGATGAACAGTTTGCAGGACGAGTTCAGAGTGACAAAGACGCCCTCAGAGAAGGACGAATCAGACTTCATGTGTCCAGACTCAGGACTGAAGACTCGGGTCTGTACAAGTGTGAAGTTAAAACAGATGATGGTATGAGCTCTGACAGATGCAACCTCAATGTCACTGGTAAGATGATTCAGTAAAAATCAGAAAGCCTTTTTAATGCATGTTATCAGTGATGTACAGACTGGACTGCTAAACTTTATGAGTGTGGTTGCACTCAGCAGACACTGCGTTGTTAAAAATATGCTGTATGTGGACACAAACATCACCAAGTTCAAACCCAAACAGTCCAGATTTGAATTTTGGACATGAACAGTGTGAAGTGTCACAAGTAGGACAGTTGAATGTTGGGATAACAGAATTTGTTAAATACAAATACAATTATTATTATTTTCTGTCCTTTACAGCAGCTGTTGATCAGCCAGAACCTCAGAAACCTACTGAGAGACCACAACCAGAGAATCAGGGAAGGATCGGCCTCTACGTTGGACTGTTAGTAGCTGGACTCATTGTCTGTGCTGGACTCTGCTTTGCCTTCAGACTAAATGTCCTGTTAAGACAGTACATCGTTTTAAACCACTTTTCTTCTCATGTAAATCAAGGAAAAGTGAACAGACCCCAATGAATATGGTGGTGTGACAGTTACCTTTCTCATCACTGATTTTCTTTGAACTTCCAACCTGACCTCTGATGTTTTGAGCCTGAGAGAATCAATCAATCAATCAATCAATCAATCAATCAATCAATCAATCAATCTTTATTTGTATAGCGCCAAATCACAACAAAGTTATCTCAAGGCACTTTACACATAGAGCAAGTTCTAAACCGAACTCTTCAGGTTTTAACTTTAAAGAGACCCAACATTCCCACATGAGCAACAGTGGCGAGAAAAAACTCCCTTTTAACAGGAAGAGACCTCAGAACCAGACTCAGAGTGGGAGAACATCTGCCTCGACCGGTTGGGTTGAGAGGAGAGAAAGGAAGGATAGAGGAGAGAAGCACAATGAAAATCAACAATGAAGCTAGAAGGTCCGGGACTGGAATCTGTCATCTGGACGTCTCCAGGCCCAGATTATCTGTGAGACGAGAAAGCACAGAGAACTCCGGGGAAGAAGTTTAGGTTATTGAATGCATTAATAGAACATGAATGTTAATGGATATAGATAGATGGATAGAGAGAGAGAGAGAGGAGGAGAACCAAACACGATGAGAGTGTGAGAAAAGAGATCAACATCCATTTACACCCATCAGGACTAACAGGACTAGTATGACCCTTTTCTATCAAAGTGGATGTAAATAATAAGAGTAAATAATGCTTCAGTGTCAATGACAGTTCTTTGGCACAAAATAGTAACAATCTATTTAATTTGTGAAACATCAAATCGAATTTAATAATGAATTGTCTTTCCTTATGGACAGTTTATAATGTTGACATATTGTAAATGAATTATTGTTTCTATGAGAGATGTTTTTATGACTCGTTTGTGTCTGTTTTTCCATCTTGTTGGTAAGGTTATGATTTCCTTTGAATTGTAAACACGTTATTAACCTGTAAGTGTAATTGTTGTTCAAACAGAACTGTTTTACCTTTAATAGAAAGTGAGAAACAAACACTTCAGTCCATTAAACCACTGTGTTCAGACATATTAATAAGTATAAAATAAAATACTTGTATGTTTCTGTTTTTAAGTCTTACCAGCAGTTTGCATCTTGTGCTGAATCTTCTGAAGTTCTGGTCATGAAGTCTTCTCTCCGTCAGCTCTTTTGTCATTTTCTAGTTTTACAGGAAGGACCTGGTTTTTTGTTGTTGTTTCATTTGTTGCCCAAATGTTGATTTAGCCAAACCCGCTTCCTTCTTTTTTAAATTGTATTTTTTTATGTTTCCAATTTTTACTGTTCAATTGTACTTTTTTCTTTTTTATTATAATTGGGTTTTATTTTTATTTGTTAGAATTGTATGTTTTTATACTTCCAATTATTACTGTTAAATCATCTATTTTGTTTTGTATATGTATATTTGTATATTTTATATGTTTATATTTTTAAAATTTTATGTAAAGCATATTGAGTTGCCCCTGTGTATGAAGTGCACTATATAAATAAAGCTGCTTTGCCCTGTTTACGCTTCATATTGACAGACAACTTCCCCTGTGAGCTCTTATGTGCTGATCTTATATTGAAATGACACCCAAGAAAGTGTTCATTTACTTTTTAACCCTTAAGCTTTTGTGAAAAGGGCTAAATCTATCACAGCACTTTCAATATTGATGTATACCTACTCAAATTGAAGCTCAGACCGTTCAACTATACATCCCATCTGTGCAGCTGTAGAATCAAACGGTATTTGAACAAGTTCAGGACCCAAAAGCTAAAAACTTTATATTTAATTAAGACTTAATGAGGGAGTTAGTCTTCCAGGATTGTTGCACTGTGTCACAGTCAGTTTATAAGTGTGACGGTGAAGGAGGAGAAACTGCTCCTGTGTCTACTGGTTTTGGTGAACAGGGCTCTGTGGCACCACCTAGTGGGGAGAAGTTGGAACAGGTTGAGTTGAGATTGTGAAAGGTCCGCTGTGGTTTTCTCTGCCTGTTTTCTGACTCTGGAGATGTACAGGTGATAAATATAACCAATGAATGTTAGACTGTGAGTGATGTTGCTATAAAAGTGAAACTTCATTACACATCTCCAAAATGAAAACGAAATATTTAAAAACAGCTTTGAGTGTTTAAACATGTTTCAGCAAAAGTGAAATCTGCAGTTAATCATTTAACAAGCTTCAGTGTCAAATAACAGATTCCCACTGAAATGTCTTAATGTCACATGTTCTGCCTCCGCTGGTCTTTTAACACAAATCTGTTAGTTGTCTTATTACTCAAAGTATCCAAAACTAAAATTTGTATTGATTTATTTTTCATCTACAAACTTTAATTTAGTTGCAGCCAATATGGATTTATTTACTAAGTGAGCTGATTTAAGTTACACCCCCATCCAAACTGATCCAGTTGTGAATGGACTTTGGCAGCAGAGACAGATTTTCAGGTCTTGGCTCACTTTTTACAATCTGTTGATTTCATCCTCACAGTCACAGCTTTGATCAGAGAAGTGTCTGTTTGATGTGTCAGGAGACAACAAATGGTTATAGTTTGAGTTCGCATCAGTGTGTTCTCCTATCTCTCACTGATTTTACAGCTTGAAGACACTTGAAAGTTGTCATAGATGAATAACCAAAAAGAGAGATCCACAAGATACTGTAAATTTATAGTCTAAACAAACATCTGCAGTATGTGTGTGTAGTTTTTGCCTCCTGAGTTTGATGTTTGTGCTGTTGAGCAGCCGACTCTCAAGTCCAGAGTGTTGAAGCCTCAAAACTGCAAACAGCCGACCTCGAAGACAAGGAAGTGATGTCAGAACATCTCATCACTAAATATGCAATAATACAATTATAATACAATCAAACATTAAACAAACTATTCAACTAGTTTCCTGTAATACACACCACAAATAAGTTACATGTTGATTTCAGTTTTAATCACAAACTTGAGCTCTAACTCTTCTGTAATGTTTTAGAGAAATCATATTACTCCCATCTTGGCTTCACTGCATTGGCTTCCCGTAAAATTCAGAATAGAATTTAAAATCCTTCTCTTCACATTCAAAGCTCTTAATGATCAGTACATGATAGTACCTTATGTACCTACTAGAACATGGCACTCCCAGCATGCAGGCCTACTTGTGGTTCCTAGTGTCTCTAAAAGTAGAATGGGAGGCAGAGCCTTCAGCTATCAGGGTAAATTTGTTTTATTTGTTTGTTTGTTATTAGTTAGTTTTCTTGCATTTGTACTTTTGATTTGTTCTTGTTAACTTATTGTGCGCTAGTATACCGTGTATATAAAGTATATACATGAATAAAAAAGACGGGTGCAAAAAAAATAATTTAATGCGCTAGCACGCCTACTTGGGGTTGATGAAAAGTCACTGTTTTAATAACTTTTCATCTCAAAGGTCTGTAGATGATACTCACTGAATTTGGAGTCAGTGGGGTTAAATCTCTAGATGATGATGATGTTTGTTAAAGGATGAGGCCTGAAAATGGCCAAAATGACATCAAAATCACAAAATGGATGACTTCCTGTATGGCTCAAAGACACTTGTATGTGCGTCTGGTCATGATACATATTCATACCAAATTTCATTTTTCTATATCTATTGCTATGGAGAGGCTCAATTTTAAAAAAATTGCTTAGGAGTCCTGTAGAGCCATTTTGTGACCCATAAAACATCAACTTTTTCACCACTTCTGTGTGTGTGTCAAAGCTTTAATGAGTTATTGGGCATGTTTGTTTGTTAACACACCAAAAATGCGATTTTGCAGAGAAAATGAAAGAGAAAAAACTACTAGAGGGACTTTGCACTTTTGTTGGCCTCAGTACTACCACAGTAGAAAATGTGAGACAATGTCACTAAAAGAGGAAGTGAGAAAAGCACACTAGTTCCACACACTGACTCCAGTTTCTGGAGGGCCCTGGCTGTGGATCCTCCTATTCCTTCCATGCACCTGGCCCTGGACTTGTAGGACCAGGCTGGCTACAGATGGTCCTCTGGGCAAATACTCCCACAAGATTTCCCCATTTTTTGATGTCCGTGGAGAGGTGTCGTCCTCGATTGCCTCTTCCTCCTCTTCCTCCTCCGAGCTAAAGGGCCCCTCTGTACCTGGCAGGAATTCCTCCCCTGATCCCTCCTGGCTCTCAGAATCCTCACTACTGGTAATATCCTCCTCGGTAGCCCCGTTTCCACTGAGAAAATGAGTGATAATAAGTATTTTTGTTGTTGTTGGTTAGTAAATAACAGGATTAAACTAGCAAAGTATGGGTGTGTTCAGGACGGGACTCCTATCAACCCTGAGACATTTGGTGTAGATTGGAATGTGTCTGTTATTGTTACAGCAGCTTCCTGTTTCATTGCAAAACATCAGAGTTTGGCGTGCTGTTCAGGTAAAGGCATTTGATGCAGACTTTTGATAACTTTTCATCACAAAGGTTCACAAAGAGTGAGTTTGGAGATGGTCTGATTTTTCATTGAAATAAAAGGCCTGAAAATGCTGTTCTCTGCTTGCTCATTGAGTAAGGTACTGCTAGTTTTGAAATGTAAGATCCACTAACAACCTCAATCACAATAAAAAGAAAATGTCGGGATTTTTATGATATACTTTCCAAAGGAGGTCATTCATCTTTCTCAAACCTGTTAAAGATCTGGGGAAAAGACTTAGGCATGAAGATAGATGAAACTATCTGACTAAACATTTGTGACAGAATACATTTTCCATTTACAAGAAACAAAATCAAAGAAGTAAATTTTAAATTAATTTATAAATAATATCTTACTCCAATTAATACAATTTTAAAATTCACCACTCTGCTCCGGATGTAAAACAGAAGACGGAACATTTATGCACTTTTGGTTATGTGAATTACAGTTCATCTCTTTACCAAATCATTTTTAGAAGTAGAGTTGGATTTAAATCCCTGTTTTTATTTACTGAACAACATGACTGGTTTTCATATAGACAATAAAAAATGCATACTTTTATTAACTGTATCATATTTTTTAAAAAAGAAAGAAAAGAAAGTATACTTAGTCTCTGAAAAAGTGAATCACTTCCTACTTTTAAGATGTTATAGACCACTTTTTTAAAAATTCCTTTGGAGAGACAGACGTGAGAAATATGGTCATGGAAAGATTTTTATTGGATTGTAGAGGCCTTAGATTATGATTATATTATTATACTTTAATGTACACATTTTGAACTATTGTCAGTATTTGTCACAATAATATATCGAGTTCTTCCGATGATGCAAATTCAAAAAAGGTGTATGCAAGTCTGGCATTAAATGAGATACGGATATAAGGATTCACAGTTGTACGTTTACATTTAAGTCTTTTACCAAAAGTGTTTCACCGGCAGACACAACCCTTTATTTATTGATTGGCTGCAGTTTGACTCTGAAGTGGAGACAGATTACAGAATAAACTCAAGTGTTTCACTCCAAAGTGTTAGCATATATTTTGTTTTCAGATTCACCATCTAGTTAAAAATCTGTTAATTGTTCATCTGATCAACAAAAGAACCATGAACAACTTTCTTCATTTATTTGAAAGATTTTTCTTTTCATCATCTGTTATTTCCTCGCTAATTATTATTATGGATCAAATCGACATAAAGAAGAGTTTGTCTGTCAGCAAGAGACAAATTTTAAACACATTTATATTTTCATGAAACGTAAATACATGACTGCATTTGAGAAACAGATGATTTTAAATGTTAATAATGAGTCATTAGTCACATTAGTTTAATAATTTACAATAGAAATGATTAATATATCTGTGGTTGTAGTCCACATTGTCTCTGACATGAGAATCGAGGTTTGATGTTGTAGATTTTCCTTCTCACACCTGTGATGACTGAACTTTGACCTCATGTGTTCATGACTCCTCTCCTCTGTCTCCTCTCACAGGGAGAAGATGATCTGCAGGATCCTTCTGCTCATCAGCCTGACCTCCTGTGTCTCTGGTTAGTTTACATCCTCACTTCATCATCCAAAAAGAGAAAAGTCAAAAGATTAGATGACTTTAGTTGTAAAATATATCAATGAAAACATCAACAGAACTATTAAAGCTAGTAGAAACTCTTCATTACAGTTGGGAAGATGATCTATATTAAATGATTACTTAGATTGTATTTATTATTGGTATCAATCATGATGTTTTTACTGGTGTATTTTAAACACTTTCCCTCTCTGTCTCCTCAACAGGAACATTTGTAGTGAAAGTGACACAGAGCTCCTATCAGGCAGAGGAGAACCACAACATCACACTGGAATGGACGTTTACAACCAAACCTGACAGTTCCTCCTCCTCGCTGAACATCTACTGTTACATGGTGACTGATAATAACAAGCCCTCAGTCCTGTATGATGTACATAAGGGTGTTGAGGCCCCAGAGTCTCAGAATGAACAGTTTGCAGGACGAGTTCAGAGTGACAAAGACGCCCTCAGAGAAGGACGAATCAGACTTCATGTGTCCAGACTCAGGACTGAAGACTCGGGGTGGTACACATGTGAGGTGCCAACAAATGACGTTGTGAGCTCTGACAGATGCCACCTCAATGTCACTGGTAAGATGATTCAGTAAAACTCAGAAAGTCTTTTTAATGCATGTTATCAGTGATGTACAGACTGGACTGCTAAACATTATGAGTGTTATTGCACTCAGCAGACACTGTGTTGTTAAAAATATGCTGTATGTGGACACAAACATCACCAAGTTCAAACCCAAACAGTCTAGATATGAATTTTGGATATTAACAGTGTGAAGTGTCACAAATAGGAGAGTTGAATGTTGGGATAACAGAATTAGTGGAATACAAATACAATTATTATCATTATTTCTCTCTCCTTTACAGCAGCTGTTGATCATTCCAAAACTCAGAGTCGGGGAAGTCGGGGTCCTCAAAGCAGCTGTATTCTCTGTCTGTGCTGGACTCTGCTTTGTCTTCAGCCTTTGTTCTAATTTTGATGGAAGAGATCAGGAAGTGGAACATGAGACAGAAAACATGGATGCAGCAGTTTTTATATATCTTTTTATTGTATGTTTTTATGCTTCCAATTCTTACTTAAATCATTTGATATTTTGCTTTTATGTAAAGCACATTTAATTGCTCCTGTGTATGAAATACAGTATATAAATAAAGCTGCTTTGTCCTGATTGCCTTCATAGTGACAGACAACTTCACCTGTGAGCTCTTGCTGCTGATCTAACATTGAAACCAAGAAAGTTACTTTTACTTTTGAACCCCTGAACCTTCACCCCGTCACCATGTGTGTAAAGACCGAAATCTCCAACACAGCCTTTTCAATATTGATGTAAACCTCCTCAAATTAAAGCTGTGACTCAGCACCATGCAGCTGTAGAGTCAAAGTGTATTTCAACAAGTTCAGGTCTCAAAAGCTAAAAACTTTTACATGTTGTATTTTGTTTTACTAAGAGAATATTTAATTAAGACTTAACGAGAGAGTTAGTCTTCCAGGATTGTTGCACTGTGCTATAGGCTAGTCAGTTTATAAGTGTGACGGTGAAAGAGAAGAAACTGCTTCTGTGTCTGCTGGTTTTGGTGAACAGGGCTCTGAAGCACCACCTAGTGGGGAGAAGTTGAAAGGGGTGAAAAGGTCCACAGTGAATTTTTCTCTGGCTGTTTTGTGGCTCTGGAGATGAACAGTTACTAAAAGGCGGGCAGATCAGCACCGATGACCTTTGATCACTGATGAACGTCTAAAAATCATGTCATTACACTGTGAGTGATGTTGCTATAAAAAAATGAAACGTTATCACACATCTCCAAAATGAAAACAAAATAATTAAAAGCAGCTTTGAGTGTTTAAACATGTTCTGCCTCCACTGGTCTTAACAATCACAATCTGTCAGTTGCCTTATTGCTCCAAAAAATTGAATTGGTTTTCATGTACAAACCTTAATTTAGCTGCAGCAAATATGTTGTCATTTATAAGTCAATGTGACTTTGAATTATAATGGTATAATTGAGATACTAATTAAACCAACAGTTAATAACGATTTATCAATAACCAGCAAATATTTCATGTCTGAATTCGTCTGAATTATATCAGCAATCCTCATTTTCTTATTTGTCATTTTATCTCAGTTAAAACATGTACTTTAGCCTTTGAAGAAATAACCACACTTTTACACAAATAAGACCCAAATAAAATAAATAAACTAATGTTAAACTGATAGGCCTAGAATACTACTAAAAGAACAAACTTTGGATATAAAAGAGACATAAACGTGTTAAATATGGGGATGAGCATATAAAAATAATAAACAAATAAATCAATGTAATTACAAGAAGCGTAAGTAAACCATTACAACAACATAAACTATAAATTAAATAACATAAAAAATATATAAATAAATAATGACTAAAACATTAAGTAAAACACAATACATACACCATAACTTAAACAATATAGAATAATATAAATACATAATGACAACAAAATTAAGTAAAACACGATACATAAGCCATAAAATAACAATATAAAAAAGGGAATAACGAAAGAAAAGCTCATTGAACTACAAAAAAACCCGAAAAGGACTACAAGAAATCCCAGACTGCTCTCTGCTTCGAACGCGTCCCCCTTTTAAAAAGGTCCGCGCGAGAAACGTTGAGTGACCGTTGGATAGCTGCCTTCTATTTTAACTGTTGCCAAGGAAACGTCGAAACGTTCTTTTTTAAAAGCAGATAAAACACAAGAAAACGTGAGTTTTTATAAATTTTTTATCACGTTTTTATCGTAACTAAATTATAAAAAAAATAGCTGGAATAAAAAACACTCATTGTTCACCTTTTACCGGCGGAGTGTTGACTGTGTGACACCACAGAGAAGCAGTAGCAGGAGCTAGCTTTTTCAATATTGATTTAAACCTCCTCAAATTAAAGCTGAGACTCGGCACTTTAATTTACACTTTCATGTTGCATTTAGTTTCACTAAGAATATTTAATTAAGACTTAACGAGAGAGTTAGTCTTCCAGGATTATTGCACTGTGCTATAGTCAGTTTATAAGTGTGAGGGAGAAGAAACTGCTTCTGTGTCTGCTGGTTTTAGTGAACAGGGCTCTGAAGCACCACCTAGTGGGGAGAAGTTGAAACAGGTTGAGTTCAAGGCAGGAAGGATCTGCAGTGATGTTTCCCTGCCTGTTTTCTGACTCTGAAGGTGTACAGGTGATAAAAGACGGACAGCTCAGCACAGATGACCTTTGATCACAAAATGAATCTATCACACATCTCAAAAACAAAAGCAAAATATTTAAAAGCAGCTTTGAGTGTTTAAACATGTTTCAGCAAAGGTGAAATCTGCAGTTAATCATTTAACAAGCTTCAGTGTCAAATAACAGATTCCCACTGAAATGTCTTAATGTCACATGTTCTGCCTCCGCTGGTCTTTTAACACAAATCTGTTAGTTGTCTTATTGCTCAAAGTATCCAAAACTAAAATTTGTATTGATTTATTTTTTATGTACAAACTTTAATTTATTTGCAGCCAATATGGATTTATTTACTAAGTGAGCTGATTTAAGTTACACCCCATCCAAACTGCTCCAGATGTGAATGGACTTTAGCAGCAGAGACAGATTTTCAGATCCTGACTCACTTCTTACAATCTGGGTCCAAACTGCTGAAAGGAAACAAGATAATTCATGTGAAGACAGACTCACAGATGTTAGCTACTGTCAGTTATCCTCTTCTCTGCTCAGGTGTGGTTGATTTCATCCTCACAGTCACAGCTTTGATCAGAGAAGTATCTGTTTGGTTTTTGTCGTTATACTGTGACTTCTCCTCATCAGTGTGTTCTCCTATCTCTCACTGATTTCAATATTTGAATGACATTTGTATTCTTCACGATTTAAAAACTGATACAAGTAAAATACATGAACACACCTCTTGTCCAGATGTTTTTATATTCCTGTCATTGATGCAGCTTGTAAAGCAGTAACTGTTTTGAGAATCAATAAAGTTTATTATCATTATTTTGTTGTTTCTGAACGTTGTTCTTGAGAACTTTGGTGATTCTGATATCAAAATCGCAAAGAAGAGTCACAACAACTTCTCTCATTCAAATAGATTTATTTACAATACGTACACACAATAATAACAATGATACAGTTTTCTTATAATTCTGATGGATTCTCTGTCAGACTGATGATTGATAACAGCTGAACCAACACAGCAAAGTGTTTGTCATGTCAGGTCATACTTTTGTCAATAATTAATGCTGCAATAGCTTATTTCACTATTTCGATATCAAACAACAACTCTAATGATCCTCTTAGATAAATGAGATTCTCCAGATGGACCTTGTTAATCTTGATGAGTCTGATTAGATGTTGATCTCCTCTCTCACACTCTCATCCTGCTGGTTTCTCTCAGGTGAAAAGGTCAGAGGTCATGTTGGATGTGCAGAAAAAAATCAGCTTCATGGACACAGAAAGTAAAAAGATGCAGTGACAGAAGTCTACTGTCTGCAGTTTGGAAAAGGCCATGCATGATACAAAAAATAGCAAGAATTAAATATAAAATCTACAACTTCAAACCTTAAACCTTAATTCTGATGTCAGAAACAATGTGGACTACAACTACAGACACATTGGTAATTTCTATTGTATATATTTAACATGTTGTTTATTTCCGTCACAAGATGGCGCCAAATATCTCTTTTCAACGGTGAAATTGAAACTAACAAATCCATAGCCTACAAATAAACCCCTTATCATTTTTTGTCAGAGCAGAAGTCCCCCTGTACACCGAATGTCAAATGTTTGTGGTGAGTCAGTTCTAGTTTCTGTGCTTTTTTGATCTGCTGTCAATCAGGTCATCCTTCACCATTTTCCCATTTCAGTCTTTTAAATAATCTAAGAAGAATGCATATGCTCACATGTAAAACCAGGTTTCTAAAATCTACTACATTGATTAGAGAGAATCAGATGTTACAGAGTGATAATAAGTCTCAAAGTTGTTGTGTCTGCAGAATGAGTCGTTTCAGAGTGAATTTTAATACAGGTCGAAGTGATGATCAAGAACAGGCTGTTGTTTAGTATAGTCCACCTTGTTGGTTAATAAATAACATGATTGAATTATAAATATAAAACACACACTCATTACCTTTAATGTCTTCATTCTGAATCAATAGCAGATTCAGAAGACAGCAGCTCTGAGTTGATGAGCTGCAGATAAAGAAGAGAGGTAAGGTAAGTGTCTCAATGCACAAGAGGACAGAAGTCAGCTGTCATAACAAAAGTGTCAGAGCTGCTGAAGCGGAACATGTGAGACGTGTTAAGAATAAACAATGAAGCGGTTGAACATCACGTTGCAGAAAATGTGCAGCTAACGTTGTGGTTTTTTGCAGAGACATGAAACCTACATCAGTTCCCTTCTGTTATATCAGATTAAATGAGCAGCTGCATCCGCCCAGTCTCCTTCCATGCTGTAGCTGTTTCAGAGTCAGTTTATCTCACAGACATCATTATTATTATTATTATTATTACTATTAGGAGTCTCAGCAGCTTTCCAGCTTCAACTGCTACAGACCTCAGTACAGTGAGTTTCTAACTTTGAAGGGCGCAAATGAGAAAGTTGACATGCAGCTCCAGAAAAACCCCACTACCCTTCCACTAACCTGTTACATTTAAACATTAAGCAGAAGAAGACGGAGAGAAATATAGCCAAACAGTGAAAAACGGACCAGTAAAGTTATTCCAACACGAAAGTCACATTAAATCCTTCCACAGCATTGTCACAGTCTTCTTGAAACATATGCAGACATTGATAGGTTTAGATGTTTATATACCGATGTGTCTGTAGTCGGCACCGCCCCCAATTGCGCTCTTTGCCAATCAGAGCAGCGCTGGAGAGTTCCCGCTCACCCTTTAGCCAATTGGAAACACTTGCAGAAACAAAATAAAGAAGTTATAACCCTGTTGCTGTGTGCACTGCTGGCAATAAGGCTATAATTGTTTGTTGTGAACGACTCAAATAAATCCTTCAATGCACAGGCTATTTTGTTGCATATTAATGAGAGCTCTTCATGATTTAAAGATGGATAAGATAACTTTGAGTTCTGGACTTTCTTCAGTCTCATCAGGGAATTAAACAAACAGCAAAGGTAAGACTTCATATAGAGAATTTATATAACCCATCATCAGAGGTGGAAGAAATGTTTATCTTCATGTACATATTTATTTTCTACCACTGCCCATCATCATAGTCTCTTTCTGTCAGAAATAATATGAAATGAAACCATGTTCAGAGTGCTATCTTGTGCTTATTGAAATATCACGTCTGGTTGTTTACATGTTGGGAGAGCACGCAGTCTTACACTTGTGTTATGGGAAGTGCAGCTCGGTCACATCAGGGTCACAGTGGCCGGAAATGTGAGAGAAACATCATGTGACTGTGTTATACTTCAGCAACACTTCTATGTTATGTGTGCTGGGTGAAATGAAGCTACAGTTAAGGAGGTCTATCTTTTGTATCTGACTTTCTGCATGAGTGGTTTTGTGTGATATTTGAAAAATACAGGGTGTCTAAATGACTGTGCACCTTTTTTAGTCATGGTACAACATGCCTTCTTCTATAATGGCAATATGTAAACTAGTAGAAACATTGTAGAGTTAGTAAAGAAACAGAAGCACTAATCACTGTGTATCAGATAACATCTGTGGTGATTTACAACATATTTATTTTAACTTATGTCTGTAAACACATTGTCTCAAGGCATGCTGGGAACTCAGCCCAACATTGATTTATTCTTATCCTTGTTAAGCAATTTAGTGTATCATTATATTTTGTCTTGTGCTTTATTCTAACATTCAGATTAAATTATTTCCCGTCATTCAAGTATACAAATCACACCACGACACACCTGTTTGTTAGATTTCAACTGAACATGTTTTAAGAAGAGAAGTAGCTTTTTATATGCATAAAACAATCTGTCTGTAAAACACAGCTGTTTAGTGAAAGGAGTTACTTCAGAGTTGAGCTTTCAAGATATGAACAAGACTCAGAAAAGATCTTAAGAGTTTGATGTGATTCTAGCTCTCTATTTAGACGTTGATCTTATGACTCATGTATTGCTCTCTCTCATACACACAAACTTGAGGATAACCTACTCTGCTGACCCACATAAAGGTTATTTCATCATTGTTGGCGTAGAGACATGAAATGCATTAAAATGCTCAAAGTTCTATTTTATTGTATCAAATATTTGAAGTATTTTTTTATATTCCTTGTGCTGGAAGTGTGAGACCTCATGGCATATAAGGTGTAATCTGCATTTGTAGACATGTGTTAGTTTCACTTTAATGTTTAGCTGCTGTGACAAACTTTCATTTTGAAAAAAAGAGAGATTTTTGGTGCCATCTTAAGACAAAAATACATGACTGCAATAGAAACTATTTTCAATGTATTCAGAGGAAAACTGTACATTTCTGTAATTTATAATAGAAATGATGAATGTTTCTGTGGTTATAGTCCACATTGTGTCTGATATGAGAATCGAGGTTTGGTGTTTTAGATTTTTCTTTGAATTTTGACCTCATGTGTTCATGACTCCTCTCCTCTCACAGGGAGAAGATGATCTGCAGGATCCTTCTGCTCATCAGCCTGACCTCCTGTGTCTCTGGTTAGTTTACAACTTTACTTTAATATCTGTGAATATAAATAATAAAATACATTTTCAGCCTCACAAACAGATTTTATGAACTTCATCTTGTTGCAATTGGGGTAAGTGTTCTTTATTCAACTACAGCTCATATTTCATTCACTATTGTATCATGCATCAACTTTTCCATACAGCAGCATCTCTGAACTCTTTAGTTTTGCAGCTTCATTTCTCAGTTTGTCTGGTCCTCACTTTCCCTCTCCGTCTCCTCAACAGGAACATTTGAAGTGAAAGTGACACAGAGCTCCTATCAGGCAGAGGAGAACCACAACATCACACTGGAATGGATGTTTACAACCAAACCTGACAGTTCCTCCTCCTCACTGAACATCTACTGTGAGTTGTTCACTGATCACAATGACCCAGTCCTGTATCATGTATATGAGGGTGTTGAGGTCCCAGAGTCTCAGGATGAACAGTTTGCAGGACGAGTTCAGTGTGACAAAGACGCCCTCAGAGAAGGACGAATCAGACTTCATGTGTCCAGACTCAGGACTGATGACTCTGGTCTGTACAGGTGTGAAGTGAAAACAAATGATGGTGTGAGCTCTGACAGATGCAACCTCAATGTCACTGGTAAGATGATTCAGTAAAACTCAGAAAGCCTTTTTAATGCATGTTATCAGTGATGTACAGACTGGACTGCTAAACTTTATGAGTGTGGTTGCACTCAGCAGACACTGTGTTGTTAAAAATATGCTGTATGTGGACACAAACATCACCAAGTTCAAACCCAAACAGTCCAGATAGGAATTTTGGACATCAACAGTGTGAAATGTCACAAGTAGAAGGGTTGAATGTTGGGATAACAGAATTTGTGGAATACAAGTACAATTATTCTTCTTTTTCTGTCCTTTACAGGAGCTGTTGATCAGCCCAAACCTCAGAAACCTACTGAGAGACCACAACCAGAGAATTGGGGAAGTCGGGGTCCTCATAGCAGCTGTATTCTCTGTCTGAGCTGGATTCTGTTTTGCCTTCAGACTTTGTTTTAATCTAATGATCAGACAGAAAACATGCAGCAGTATAGAAGTTGAGTTTCTCAGAGAGCAGGCTTCTGTCATTTCTTCTTTTTTACTTTCTGGGTCCATGAAGCTATTTTTTCTCTGCACATCCAACATGACCTCTGACCTTTTCACCTGAGCAAACCCAGCAGGTTGAGAGTGTGAGAGAGGAGATCAACATCTGATCAGACACATAAAGACTAACAAGATCTGTCTGGAAGATCCCCTTTATCTAAGAGGAGCATTAGAGTTTTTTATTGTTTAATATTAAGAAGATTCAGATTGGCTTCTGCAAATAGCCTCAAATCATTAAAATACTGAACACATTGCGAATAACAAAGTCGCCATAAACACATTCAGTTTTACAATGTTAAATTGCAATACAATGAAACATTAATCAAACCATGTTTTAAAAAATACCACCACAAATAAGCTACAAATCTGCACACTGATTTCCATATTAATTTAACCTGTGCTCCAACACTTTTATATGTTTATCCTTGTAAATAACAGTGTATATCAATGCACATGATTTAGTTTATTAATATAACACGATTTTCTTATTTTTGCATATAAAGCACAGAAGGTATTTTATTTTGTAATTGAGACTTTTATTTTGAAACTACCGGCGGAAGTAAACAATGCATTTTTTGCGCCAATACAGTCTACCTGACCCACCAGAAACGAGTGAGAAACTTATGATAACTGTCATCAAATAAGCTAAAAATGTCGCTGCAATTACTATAGAGATGTCCACACACAAATAAGGATTTAGCACCTCAGTTGGAGAGAGAACAAGGTACATTTTTTATGACTTTCTTTGAAGTTTAAATGTTAAACGGCCGCTAGCATGAATACTACTAATTGTAACAAGGATTCAAGGCCAGTTTGTTTTGTTAACATGTATTATGCACTTTTAGTTCCTACATATGTAAATGTGCTGTCATTGTGATTGTGTATATTAGTGCATAAGAAAGCATTTAAAGGACATTCAAGCTGTTTTCTTTAACAGAATTATCGTTGTAAATGCGTAGTGAATTCATGTTTATTTTTGTTTCACTCAGCTCTTACGGTGTGGAATGGATTTGAATAAATTCACAAAACATCAGTCAAAGAGTCCGACCATCTTCTTTCTGGGGATGCTACAGTAAGAGCTTGGCCCTCATCGTTCCTGCCACCCTGCTGCATCCTGCTGTTCGTGATTTTCTACGGTGCCAGACTGCTCGCCTCTCAACATAGGAGTCGCCAGGCTTGTCTGCATTCTCTACACGGTTCGTGAACAACAGGTCATCAACGGTCTACAGACAGTGGTTGGATGGATTCGATGTGATGGTCAAAGGTCAGAGTTGAATGGACATTGCACATGGAGCTGTGAGCACTGCGCATAAGGTGTAACTGCCATAAGGATTCTCACTATAAATATTCAACTGCCAAGGAACATTTTGGATCAAAGGTCAGAGTTGAATGGACATTGCACATGGAGCTGTGAGCACTGCGCATAAGGTGTAACTGCCATAAGGATTCTCACTACTTACCTAAAAAAGGTGAATTCATCCACATTGAAGGCCACCAAGGTAGAAAGGACATTTTACAGTGGTTGAATACATCTCTAATTCACTGTGTCGAAACTGTGATCTGCTAATGCTGCATTATTTTGAATCACTTTAAAGGTATAGTTCAACATTATTTACAAGGTCAAATTCATTGTTGGTTGTTTAAGTTACTTAAGTTTGGTTTTCAAGTATTTGAATCAGTGATAAGGTAATGCTATTATGCTGCCTCTCTTTGACTAATACCTACTATTGGTTTCCTTTGAGAGATTTAAGCTAACTACTGTCATATGCATTAGCTTGTATGTTACTCACTTGATCATTAACCTAAAATGGAAGAGCCAGCAAGGTTAGCTCTTAATATTGATGAGTCAGATCAACAAACTGAGAGCCCCCATGATGCAACCACATCTCAGAAACAAGTTCCAGAGTATGAAGAGGAGCTTAGACGTTCAGGTCGCCAGCGTAATCCAACAGAAAAAATGATTGCATTCCAAAAGGATGAAGCTGAAAAAAGAGAAAAAAGACTGGCATGTTTGTATGACCAATGGAAGATGCAAGCCCGCAAGGTTCGAAATCAGCTGAAATCAGACATTTCAGTAAGTCAAATAGCATCTCTAGTTGATGCAATACAGAAGGCAAAAGAGAATGTTTTGAAGGTGTATGATGAGATCAGAGGTTGTATCACACCATCACCTGATTTAAGGCGACGGGTTGATGCATGTGAAGCTGTAACAACAGATATTACAAAAATTGCCTATGAAAGAATATCAGGCATTAATGAAGATGTAGATTTTGAAGAAGAGAAACAGCGCCTTCATGAGCTACTTCGGCATGATTACGCTAAATCCATATATGGAGCCTCTGCCTCATACACAAGTATCCACACCAGTCATAGCAAAGACTCACTGGTTACAGCCAAACGTGCGGATGCAGCAGCCGATCTTGCAGCTAAGGAAGCTGAGTATGAAATGCTGCTTGAAGAGGAAAAACAAAAGGAAAAACTGGAAGCTCAAAGGCGTGAGTTAGAGCGTATTCAGGCAGAGAAAGACTTAAGGGCAGCTCGGGCCAGGCTGAAGGTCTATGAACAGGAAGCAGCACGAGAGTCTTACATCCAGCCCATAGGACAACATTTCACCTCTTCGCATGCCACGCCTCCTCCTCCTCCTCTCAGTGTCACAGTGCCCTCTTCACATGCCACACCTCCTCCGCCCCTCAATGTCATGGCACCACATACAGATGTAGCTCTCCTTGCTCAAGCTGTTCAAGACAGTATTGCTGTTAACAGACTACCAACTCCAGAGCCATTTGTATTTAGTGGTAACCCCATTCATTTTATTGAGTGGAAGGCATCGTTCCTATCACTAATTGATAAGAGAAATATTTCCGCTGCTGATAAGCTTTTCTACCTCAAAAAATATGTTGGAGGTATGGCTCGCAGGACTTTAGATGGAGTGTTTTACAGGAACGATGACGAGGCATATCAAGATGCCTGGAACAAACTGAACCACAGGTATGGACAGCCATTTCTCATCCAAAGGGCATATAGAGATAAACTTGCTGGGTGGCCAAAACTTCAGCCAAAGGATGCAGAGGCACTCAGGAATTTCTCAGACTTCTTGAACGCTTGCCAAGAGGCCATACCTCACGTGTCAGGTCTTCAAATTCTCAACGATTGTGAGGAGAATCAAAAATTAGTTCAAAAATTGCCTGATTGGTTAGCTTCTCGCTGGAACCGCCAGGTTACACAAACATTAAATGACAGGAATGAATTCCCTAGTTTTCATGATTTTGCCAACTTTATATCAGTTGAAGCAGATATCGCATGCAACCCTATCACATCCTTCCACGCACTGCACTTGTCTGACACATCCACAGAAAAACGAAATCAAAGAGACATGAAAAGGAACAAGGCCAGTGTTCTCAACACTCAAATAGCCACACACAGTGAGAGTCAAAAATTCACAAAAGGAAATGTAAAGCTTCAATGTGTGCTTTGTCAGAGTAAAAGCCATCAGCTCCACTGCTGTTCTGAGTTCATAGGAAAGCCTCTGGAGGAGCGTCGTCAACTTGTAAAAGAAAAGGGACTGTGCTATGGTTGCATGAAGGTTGGGCACAACGCAAGAGACTGCCGCCATCGCCATTCCTGCAACACTTGCCAAGGGAGACACCCTACATGTCTTCACGATGATAACTATGCAAAAAGGGAAAAACATGTCTCTCAGTTAATGTCACCCCCCGCTAACACAAATGAGTCAACTGCACTTTCACTGAATGTAGCGAGAGATGGACCAGCTGTGAACACATCCATGATCGTGCCAGTATGGGTATCCTCAATTAACAATCCAAGGGCTGAAAAGCTGGTTTATGCGCTGCTGGATAGTCAGAGCGATACTGCTTTCATAGACCAAGAACTGAGCCACTTCCTTCATGCTGACACAGTCCCAGTAAAGCTTAAGCTGACAACTATGATGGCAAAGGACACAGTTGTGCAGAGTCAAAGGGCTTCAGGGATCCGTGTGAGAGGCCATAACTCCGCAGTCTTCATCGACCTCCCTTATGCATACACTAAAGACTGTATCCCTGTGAATCGTGCACATATTCCCACATGTGAAACAGCAAAGCAATGGGCTCACCTCGAGATGATAGCAGATGAAATTCCTCCTCTACAGGACTGTGAGGCTGGCCTTCTGATAGGATACAGCTGTCCAAGGGCCTTGGCACCAAGGCAGGTCATTGCAGGTGGTGACGAAGAGCCTTATGCTATTCGCACTGATCTGGGATGGAGCATAGTAGGGCCCTCCTCATCATGTCTCGATGTTCCCGTCACCACTAGCGTGTGTCACAGAATTGCTGTGAAGGAGCTGCCACCATTAACACCTGCAGATGCTATTCGGGTCCTTGAGTCAGATTTCAAGGATACCAGTGAAGAAGGCAAGAGAGTATCACAGGACGACATCCTCTTCTTAGACAAACTTAAACAAGGTATCAGAACCACATCTAATGGCCACTATGAAATGCCTCTTCCGTTCAAAGAAAGACCCCACCTGCCAGACAACAAACACTGCGCTGTTGTTCGACTCAACCATCTCAAAAGAAAGCTGTTGAGGGATAAAAGGTACAAGGAACAATATACTGAGTTTATGGATGAGGTCATTGGAAAAGGAGATGCAGAAGAGGTTAAGGATGACGGAGGTGAAGGAGAAAAATGGTACATACCTCATCACGGCGTCTTCCATCCACGGAAACCAAATAAACTGCGGGTAGTGTTTGACTGCTCAGCGAGGTATAAAGGAACCAGCCTTAACGATCACCTTCTTTCAGGGCCTGACTTGACCAACAACCTGACAGGTGTCCTGTTAAGATTTCGCCAGCACCCTGTTGCACTGATGTGCGACATCGAAAAGATGTTTCATCAGTTTCAGGTGTGTGAAGGAGACAGGGACTACCTGCGTTTTTTGTGGTGGAAGGATGGGGACCTCAGTGCGCAGCCGCAGGAGTACCATATGAACGTGCATCTCTTTGGGGCTGCATCCTCTCCTGGATGTGCCAACTATGGGTTGCAGCATTTGGCCAAGGAGCACCAGGACACCTACCCACTGGGGTCAAAATTCATAATGAGAGATTTCTATGTTGATGATGGGATCACAAGTGTTGAAGGGGCAGAAAGTGCCATTCAGGTAGCCAAGGAAGCACGCAAACTTTGTGCCAAAGGCGGGCTCCGTCTGCACAAATTCATATCTAACAACAAGGCTGTAATGGAGAGCATACCATCATCAGAGCGTGCAGCTGATGTTAAGGACTACAACCTCACACTTGACGATTCACCATCAGAACGAACACTTGGAATTAAATGGCACATCGAATCTGACTGCTTCAGTTTCAGTATCAATTTGAAAGACAAACCAGTCACACGTCGTACTGTTCTGTCCTCAGTAGCATCATTGTATGATCCACTGGGTCTTGTTGCTCCATTCCTGCTGGTTGGAAAGGGAGTGCTACAAGAAATGTGCAGAAATGGAACTGGCTGGGATGACCCATTACCTGACAGACTAAGGCCACGGTGGGAGCAATGGAAAGAGGATCTCGTCCACTTGGAGAAAGTTAGCATAAAACGCTGTTATGCACCTCCAAGATTTGGAAATATTGTCAAAACGGAATTGCATCACTTCTCTGATGCTAGCATCAATGGATATGGTCAATGTACATACATGAGACTCATAAATGAAAACGGAGACATTCACTGCGCACTAGTCATGGGAAAATCACGTGTCTCTCCCACCAAGGTGACAACAATTCCCAGATTAGAACTAACAGCGGCTGTTGTCTCAGTTTCAGTTAGCAGGATGCTGAGAGCAGAGCTAGGATGTGCCGAGGTTGAAGAATTCTTCTGGACTGACTCCATGGTGGTTCTGGGGTACATTAACAATCAAGCACGACGATTCCACACATTTGTGGCTAATAGGATCCAGAAAATCCATCTCAACACAAATCCCAAACAGTGGAGATACGTCTCAACTGATGAAAACCCAGCAGACCACGCATCAAGGGGCCTGAGGGCAAGTGAGCTGCTGTCATCAAATTGGTTCACAGGACCCAAATTCTTGTGGGCGAAAGACATTGCACCCCCAGCAGAGAATATCCCTCAGTTGTCCATTGGGGACCCAGAAGTAAAAAGGGCCCAAGCACTAAACACTGGAACCTCAAAAAGGTTCAGCCTAGCAGAACGGTTGTCTGCCTTTTCTTCCTGGTCTCTCGCAGTTCGAGCTGTGGCACGCATTCAACGGAGAATTAACAACGACAAGTCAAGTGGCCATACAACAGTAATAGAACGAGAGGAAGCAGAGCGCTTCATAATAAAGGATTTGCAAAGGCACTTTTACAGTGATGATTTGACGGCACTGAGCAGGGGAACCAAACCACAAATCCACAGAGAATTGTGCAAACTTGACGCCTTCATGGATAAGGATGGTGTGCTGAAGGTGGGAGGAAGGCTGTGTGAGTCGTCCTTTCCTTATGCATTCAAGCATCCCACAATAATTCCAAAAAATCAACACATCACTAAATTAATCATTGCACACTTTCATGAGAAGGTTAAGCACCAAGGAAAGGGACTTACCATCAATGAAATACGGTCAAATGGTTACTGGATTCCTGGGATGAACAGAGCAGTGGCATCCTATATTTGGCATTGTGTCACATGTCGAAAGTTGAGGAGACCTACAGAGATGCAAAGAATGTCTGATCTACCACCGGCGCGCGTTGAGCCATCACCACCCTTTGCATACTCTGGAATGGACTGTTTTGGCCCATTTTTCAGTAAACAAGGAAGGAAGGAGCAGAAACGATATGGGCTGCTCTTCACCTGTTTCTGCTCAAGGGCAATCCATATTGAAATGTTGAATGATCTTTCTACAGATTCCTTCATAAATGGTCTAAGGTGTTTCATCGCCATACGTGGTGTAGTCAGACAAATCAAATCAGATCAAGGAACTAATTTTGTCGGAGCAAAAAATGCATTCAACGAAGCTCTAAAAGAAATGGACACAGACCGACTGACTGCCTTTCTTGCTGAGAAACAATGTGACTTCATTATGAATGCCCCACATTCGAGTCATGTTGGTGGAGTATGGGAGAGACAAATAAGAACAGTCAGAAATATTCTCAGCTCCACCCTCTCCCTCTCTTCCAGCAGGTTAGATGATGCTTCTCTGAGAACCTTCTTTTATGAAGCAATGGCAATAGTAAACAGCCGCCCACTGTCTGTGGATAACCTAAATGATCCCAAAAGCCTTCTGCCTCTCACTCCAAACCATTTGCTTACTATGAAGCCTGTCACTGCCCTCCCACCACCTGGCAAGTTCATAAGAGAGGATATGTATGCCCGAAAAAGGTGGCGCCACGTTCAATACCTTGCAGAGCAGTTTTGGAGTCGTTGGCACAAGGAATACCTCTCAAACATAGCCATCAGACAGCGTTGGCATGAAACGAGGAGAAACCTCAAGATTGGTGATATAGTGTTGGAAAGGAGTGATGATCTGCCCAGGAACGAGTGGAAATTAGGAAGAGTCACTGAGACCACTGTTGGCAGAGACGGACTTGTTAGGAAGGTTAAACTGTGTATTGGGGATCGCAACCTTAACGAGAAGGGTAAACGTTGCAACAAGGTTACTGTAATAGAGCGCCCAGTTCAGAAATTGATATTGTTGTTGGAGGCCTGTTAAAGTGATTTGGTCTGTATACAAATACTAATGGTGTACAGTATTAATTCATGCATTTCATAGATTGATTCATGTATACTTGTTATTTCATTGAGTCCAACTCTTAAGTTTTATTCAAGGTGTAGAAATCATTCGTAACTAATAGTATTTTGTTGATAACTCATGATTTGGTGGGAGTGTAAATAACAGTGTATATCAATGCACATGATTTAGTTTATTAATATAACACGATTTTCTTATTTTTGCATATAAAGCACAGAAGGTATTTTATTTTGTAATTGAGACTTTTATTTTGAAACTACCGGCGGAAGTAAACAATGCATTTTTTGCGCCAATACAGTCTACCTGACCCACCAGAAACGAGTGAGAAACTTATGATAACTGTCATCAAATAAGCTAAAAATGTCGCTGCAATTACTATAGAGATGTCCACACACAAATAAGGATTTAGCACCTCAGTTGGAGAGAGAACAAGGTACATTTTTTATGACTTTCTTTGAAGTTTAAATGTTAAACGGCCGCTAGCATGAATACTACTAATTGTAACAAGGATTCAAGGCCAGTTTGTTTTGTTAACATGTATTATGCACTTTTAGTTCCTACATATGTAAATGTGCTGTCATTGTGATTGTGTATATTAGTGCATAAGAAAGCATTTAAAGGACATTCAAGCTGTTTTCTTTAACAGAATTATCGTTGTAAATGCGTAGTGAATTCATGTTTATTTTTGTTTCACTCAGCTCTTACGGTGTGGAATGGATTTGAATAAATTCACAAAACATCAGTCAAAGAGTCCGACCATCTTCTTTCTGGGGATGCTACAATCCTAATCACACATACTTTACTGCTTATTAGTACTTTCAGCATGCTGTCATAGCACACCATTTTGTATGTACATACTTATTTAATATATTATATACAGTATATTTTTATAAAGGTGGTAAAAATTATCCACTGCATTAAGACTAAAAAAGAAACAGAACAAGACAACAATAGACATGAAGCTGTCCATGTTAAGAATACAGACTTAGTGTCAGATTTTAGGAGTTTAGTGGAGCATTAAGCATTAAATGTTCTAGCGTTCATAGACAGAAGCAGTCTGCAGTGGAGATCTAAAGAGTGAAACATGACTTTAACAAGCAATAATGTCCTTCTAAATCCTCAGTAAACTGCATCACTTCATTGGATTTTCATTGTGAAGTAAATGAAACTGGCAGCAGTCTGGGGGTTAAAACAAACATGTTCAACAGTTAAAGTTTAAATTTACTGCTGTTTTAACCTGACGTTCATTTTTTTGTAAAAATATCATTTGTGCAATAATTTGTTAAAAGGTACTTTCTTTTTAGTAATCTCTGCTTTTCAAATGGTTTCTTTGCACTTTTTCATTATTCCATGCACTTTATAGTTAAATGAAAATGTATCTTCCTGGGTTTTTTGTTTAGATGTAATAGATGTTTAATGCTTGGCTCTCTGTTTTGTTCATTTGTTTTTTACCTTTATCTTAATGACCTCTAAATGTTTCTATGATGTAATGAGTCAGTCCTCTGGGAACCTTGTTTAGTAAACATGTAGAAGACCTGATTTTCTTATGAAGACCAGAATAAAGTCCAGCAGATGTCTATACAGCAACTGTTCTTTGTGTTCTTCACACTTTAGACACACTCAGACTGTAGAGACTAAATCCTACACTTTAGCTGCTACTGGCTGATTATGGGTTTAAGATCTTTAAGATATAACACTTTTATTTTCTGACCAATGTCCTTTTTTCTGTCACTTTTCATGAAGTTTTTACAAAGTTAAAACAAATACAGCTAAACATACATCAGAGTACAGTCAGTTTCCTTCTCTCCATCAGCAACACCTACACACCCCCTAGTGTTTGAGAGGAGCATTACATTTAAAACAAATCAAATACATGGCTCCTGGATGGATTCTTAATCTTCTGATCTTCAGCACTAATAGAAACACAGCAACAGATGTGATAAGAAAAGATGAACAGAGACATTATAAGAAAGGACAATGAAAAGTAAAAAATAAAAGAATAAAAGCCTGTTCAGTCATGGCGAAAATGAAACACAATTCACACATATAATGAAATTCGTTTAGAGTTTAATGGACTGTACTTATATAGTGCCTTTCTAGTCTTTACATTATGTCTCATTCACACACTGATGGCAGGAGCTACCACGCAGGGTGCCAACCTGCTCATCAGGTGAAATTTAATCATCATTTATACACCGTTGACGCAACGGGAGCAATTTGAGGTTAAGTGTCTTGCCACACACATCGACATGTGTGTGGACTGGAGGAGCCGGGAATCAAACCACCAATCTTCCAATTGGAGGACGACCGCTCTACCTCTTGAGCCACAGCGAAAGCACATTCAGTTTGTTTAGAAAAACTTATATATCTATATGTAATATATTCCAATATATAAATAAACACAAATCACACTTTAATATATGATGAATGAATAACACACAGTTTGACAGTTTTCATGATGTTAGATGATCAACAATCATCTGCTGCCTGGAGAAGATGATTGTGGATCCACTAACACATGAAGAACGCTGGAAAGATTGTTGTGGTCATTGTATACAGACGTATCACTTCCTGTGTGCCACTACAGTTTGATGAAAGTGAACATAACACATGAGAACCAGCAGCTCTGATGGCTCTTAACACCAGTACTTAATACCTAAAGCTTCTCAGCATTATTTCGATAAAGTGAAAACAGTGCACATCTCAGATCTAACTAAGCTCAACCAGGAGTCCTGATATCAAAATGATGAACGAGGTAAAGATGAAGAACATTGTTTCCTCCATTGAGTCCATTATTGTTGTTTATCAGTTGTTCGTTATGGCCCTGACACCATAGCCACTAACTGGAGAAAATAAAAGCAGGATGTGTTTTAATCATTATTAGAGTTTGTAATTTAAGTGTGTGAAGCATCAAGGTTGTTGATATGGTTACCTGCCAGCCAATGGGAAACTAGTATGTTCTGTGTCTTTGGGATGAACCTAAATTATTACAGTCTTGTTTTGTTTGCGTTGCATATCAAATTGTTTCCTCTGACATTTCTGACGAGTTGTCCGTTTTTTTAAATCCACCACAGGACTGAATAGAAACCTTTTTTAAAGTAAGAAAGCAGAGTCCAGCACAGACAGCAAGTCCAGCTGCTGTCAGTCCAACATAGAGGCCGATCCTTGCCCGACTCTCATGTTGTTGTCTCTCAGTAGGTTTCTGAGGTTTGGGCTGATCAACAGCTGCTGCAAAGGACATAAAAATAATAATAATTGTTCTTTTATTTAAAATTTATAAATTTTGTAATCCCAACATTCAACTCTCCCTACTACTGTGTGACACTTCACACTGTTCATGTCCACAATTCATATATGGACTGTTTGGGTTTGAACTTGGTGATGTTTGTGTCCACATACAGCATATTTTTAACAACACAGTGTCTGCTGAGTGCAACCACACTCATAAAGTTTAGCAGTCCAGTCTGTACATCACTGATAACATGCATTAAAAAGACTTTCTGAGTTTTACTGAATCATCTTACCAGTGACATTGAGGTGGCTTCTGTCAAGGCCCCAAACATCATTTGACATTTGATTTGAGTCTTCAGTCCTGAGTCTGGACACATGAAGTCTGATTCGTCCTTCTCTGAGGGCGTCGTTGTCACTCTGAACTCGTCCTGCAAACTGTTCATCTTGAGACTCTGGGACCTCAACACCCTCATGTACATGATACAGGACTGGGTCACTGTGATCAGTCAACATGTAACAGTAGATGTTCAGTGAGGCGGAGGAACTGTCAGGTTTGGTTGTAAATGTCCATTCCAGTGTGATGTTGTGGTTCTCCTCTGCCTGATAGGAGGTCTGAGTCACTTTCACTACAAATGTTCCTGTTGAGGAGACAGAGAGAGAAAGTGTTTAAAAATACACCAGTAAAAAGGTCATGATTGATACCAATAATAAATGCAATCTAAGCAATAATTGAATATAGATCATCTTCCCAACTGTAATGAAGAGTTTCTACTGGCTTTAATAGTTCTGTCGATGTTTTCACTGATATATTTTACAACTAAAGTCATCAAATCTTTTGACTTTTCTCTTTTTGGATGATGAAGTGAGGATGTAAACTAACCAGAGACACAGGAGGTCAGGCTGATGAGCAGAAGGATCCTGCAGATCATCTTCTCCCTGTGAGAGGAGAGAGAGGAGAGGAGTCATGAACACATGAGGTCAAAGTTCAGTCATCACAGGTGTGAGAAGGAAAATCTACAACATCAAACCTTGATTCTCCTGTCAGACACAATGTGGACTACAATCACAGATATATTAGTAATTTCAACAATAAATGACAACAACATACAATTTTTATCTGAATACATTTAACGTTTAAAAACCTTCAGTGCAGTGATGTATTTCTGTCACAAGATGGCGCCATTATTCGTTTTTTGAACAGTGAAAGTTTGTCATAGCAGCTGCACATCAAAGTGAAACTAACAAATCTATACAAATATGTAGATTCAGTGTATATAGTTTTAAATTTAAGTGTCAAATGTAGAAACTACTCATGATGCAGAATGACTCGTCTGATTTTTAATAAACTGATCGAGGTCAATAACTCTAAATAGAGCGTTTAGTTTACTTTGTTGGTTTCTCTATAACAAGATTAAACGAATCAAAAACAACTTTCTATAAGATCGATCACACACATTAACCTTCATGTCGGTTATCAATAGACTAAATGACGGAGCCAAAGAAGCAGATCAGATCAGCGTGTTGGACGAGCTCCGAGTTCAGGGAAAAAAAACCTAATTCAGACATGTTTCACATTAACAACCGGTCACAGTGAGTTTCATTTCGCACTGACAGAACTGTTGATTGCGTTGAGAGCGTAACGGTGCGCCTTTGAGGTACTCCTTATCCTCAGCAGCACGAACGTTTCCGCATGATGTGCCTCGATGGCCAGTCTTTAGTAGACTATCTGCTGTTACTGTTTTTACATTTATATCATCAGCAGGAGTCTCAGTAGCTTTCCAGCTTCGGCTGCTGCAGACTGCACTTGTGTTTTGAGAATCTGTTGTAACTTCAGCCTACAAACTGTCCATGCTGAGACTGACACCTCATGTGTATGATATAGGACTGCAACATCAACTTTCACTCAAGATAAAAAAGTGTAACTTGTTTGGCATGGAACTTCTCTTACCATATGCATTTAAACTGTCTGTATATGTTTTATGTCTTTTTTTTATATTCCTCTGTTAAACTAAGACGATACAGCACTGGCTTTGCATGTGGAGATAATATACATTAACAGGTTAGTAAAAGGATTAGATATCGAATTTTGGATATTAGAAACATCCTTGAGTTACGAATTGTCATTTCTCTCCAGACCTTCCAAATGAAAGCAATGATAGGTATTTTAATCACTTTACTAAAATAAGCTGTATCACTCCTTCAGGTCAGTTTTTAATTATTCTACCAAACGGTTGATATATTTGTCTTACCCTCTCTCCAAAACTCCTTACTGTCTCCATTGCTATTATAGAAGAAGACATGTTGCATATTGACTCAAGTTGAGTGCACTGTAGTTAAACAAAATCAAGTTCATGTGCAGCATTACGCTCTTCCTCAGAGCCAATAGCCCATACTTCCGCCTCTCCTCTATTGGCTGCACACAGATAAGAGTTTAAAATCCGGAGACACCTCTGATTTGTTAGTACTCGTGTCGTTCAAAAATCAGGATTCCGATTGGTTAGGATTAGGACAACGATAGGATAAGCCAATCACAGGCAGAGTAGGGCGGGTTTTGTCAATATTTTGAATGAAGGCGGGTGTAAGACGGTTATTTGGGAGAAATGCAGAATCAACACTGAAGCAGTAAGTTCTGTTGTGAACATGTTTAACAGATCTGTCAAAACAGATTTTATCCGCATATCAATGAAAACTCTTCAGGATTTAAAGATGGACAAGAGAGCTTTGACTTTGGGACTTGTTTCACTCTCATCAGGAAATTAAACAAACAGCAAAGGTAAGACTTCATATCATGGACGGTTTATATATAACTCATCATCAGTAGTGGAAGAACTATATATATATCTTTACATTTCTTTAATTAAAAGTATCAATGTAAAATATACTCAGTTATAAGTAAAAGTCTTGCATGAAAAATCTCATGTACTACTACTTTATGTTCCACCACTGTGCATCCTTATAGCCTGAGGTCAGAAACTTTCTAGGGGTGTAACGATATACCGATCTACATCGATACGTCGCTTTAATGACCAATTGCATCGATGTAAAATGAAAACATCCATCAGACATCGATCATTTAAGACCCGCTTTTATTTTGAAATTTCCCTGGCAACTCTGTCTCCGCATGAGCGCGCACACCTCCAAACAACAGAAAATCACCAGAAAAAACGTCTTAAGTTATCCTGAGCAGCTTTTTTCCCACAAAAATCGAAGCTTTATAAGCGCAGTTTCAGGAGCAGGAACACACACCAATTAGCCTACACCCTTTCCGGCTCCTATATAAACAGACCTAACAGCTTCCCCTCGTTCACTCCAGGCAGGGAGTTCCTGTCCTCTGAAAAGAAGCCAATGCGGAAGTAACTTAGAGCTGCATTCTATCAAAAGGCCACCAGGGGGGCGATCGTTTTGTGTTCAAAAGACTTCCGGCTCTATACAAGTCAATGGAGAATTCACCAACTTCTCACTTGATTTCTAACCTCAGTAAACGTTTTCAAAATGTGTTTATGGTCTCAATCGCTAGTTTAAAGCCTTCTTCAATGCAGTATGATGTTCATTTGTGAAATTTTGGCCTCTCTGATTTTATATGTGACGATAAAGCAGGGTATGCATTAGGGCGTGGCTACGTCCTGATTGACAGGTTGATTGACCAATGTCCTCGAGATCCAGCCCTCGCAACCAATCACAGCCTCCCCGCTCCGCCGTTGGTCCCGCCCATACGTCCGTCCATGACTCCGCCTCATGCCCATATAAGTAGAATCCGTGTTCATTTTTTCCCAGCATGCACCTGAAAATTTCAAGATGGCGCTGCCTAGATTCGATACTATTGGCTTCCGAGCAGCAGTCCACAAACCAATGTGTGACGTCACGGATGTTACGTCCATTTCTTATATACAGTCTATGGTTCACTCTCGCTTCCGAGTTTCCCTGCCCCCTGCCCCCTAGGCTGTTCTTCTGTTCTTCTCTCCTCTCTTATAGGTTCCTGTGGGTTCGTCACTGCCCGGGTGCAGCGGCGGATCCTTCGTCCGACCTCCCCACACCGCATCAAGAATCACCGTATCAAAAATCACTGTATCAAAAATCGTTCCACATCAAGAATACACAATTCATTCAAATTCTGGAACCTATAAGAGAGGAGAGAAGAACAGAAGAGAGGGCGGGGGGGAGGGAAACTCGACAGCGAGAGTGAAGGAGGGGGACGCTGTTGGGTCTGTTTATATAGGAGCCGGAAGGGGTGTAATTGGTGTGTGTTCCCACTCCTGAAACTGCGCTTATCAAGCTTCGATAAATTGATTAGATCGGAAGTTTATCTGCAGCTTGCGGAAACCAGATCTGACTGATTCTCCATCAAACCCCCGCTAGTCTGCGCTGGTGCCTCTCACAGAGCCCAGCAGACCCTCAGAGCATCAGAGTTTCTGGGGGAATTGGGATTGTTTCTGACATGTGAATGGAGGTTTGATGTTTCAGTTTTTCCTTCTCACACCTGTGATGACTGAACTTTGACCTCATGTGTTCATGACTCCTCTCCTCTGTCTCCTCTCACAGGGAGAAGATGATCTGCAGGATCCTTCTGCTCATCAGCCTGACCTCCTGTGTCTCTGGTTAGTTTACATCCTCACTTCATCATCCAAAAAGAGAAAAGTCAAAAGATTTGATGACTTTAGTTGTAAAATATATCAGTGAAAACATCAACAGAACTATTAAAGCTAGTAGAAACTCTTCATTACAGTTGGGAAGATGATCTATATTCAATTATTGCTTAGATTGTATTTATTATTGGTATCAATCATGACCTTTTTACTGGTGTATTTTAAACACTTTCCCTCTCTGTCTCCTCAACAGGAACATTTGTAGTGAAAGTGACTCAGAGCTCCTATCAGGCAGAGGAGAACCACAACATCACACTGGAATGGATGTTTACAACCAAACCTGACAGTTCCTCCACCTCACTGAACATCTACTGTGAACTGTTCACTGATCACAATGACCCAGTCCTGTATCATGTACATGAGGGTGTTGAGGCCCCAGAGTCTCAGGATGAACAGTTTGCAGGACGAGTTCAGAGTGACAAAGACGCCCTCAGAGAAGGACGAATCAGACTTCATGTGTCCAGACTCAGGACTGATGACTCGGGTCTGTATGTATGTGAAGTGAAAACAGATGATGGTGTGAGTTCTGACAGATGCAACCTCAGTGTCACTGGTAAGATGATTCAGTATGACTCAGAAAGTCTTTTTAATGCATGTTATCAGTGATGTACAGACTGGACTGCTAAACTTTATGAGTGTGGTTGCACTCAGCAGACACTGTGTTGTTAAAAATATGCTGTATGTGGACACAAACATCACCAAGATCAACAGTGTGAAGTGTCACAAGTAGAAGGGTTGAATGTTGGGATAATAATTTGTTAAATAAAAGAACAATTATTATTATTTTTCTGTCCTTTACAGCAGCTGTTGATCAGCCAGAACCTCAGAAACCTACTGAGAGACCACAACCAGAGAGTTGGGGAAGGATCGGCCTCTACGTTGGACTGCCAGCAGCTGGACTCATTGTCTGTGCTGGACTCTGCTTTGCCTTCAGACTTTGTTTAACTAAATATCCTGATAAGACAGGACATTGTTTTAAACCACTTTTATTCTCAAGTAAATCAAGTAAAAGTGAACAGACCACAGTAAACACGATGAGAGTGTGAGAGAAGAGATCAACATCCATTTACACCCATCAGGACTAACAGGACTAGTATGACCCTTTTCTATCAAAGTGGATGTAAATAATAAGAGTAAATAATGCTTCAGTGTCAATGACAGTTCTTTATGTTTGGCACAAAATAGTAACACAATCTATTTAATTTGTAAAATATCAAATCAAATTTAATAATGAATTGTATTTCCTTTTGTACAGTTTATAATGTTTACATATTGTAAATGAATTATTCTGTATGCTGATGTGGCATCTCTGGCAATGTTTTTTTTATCACCTAACTTCATCAGTGTATCAAGTGTTACCTTTCAAGAAAATAAAGTTAATAAATCTGTTCTCTCTCTTTATCCTCTCTGCTTGTCCCCAGGCCAGCTTTGTGTCTTGGGATAAAGTTAGACTCTGATGACAAAGATGTAATATAAAGCAGTATAGATAAGATTAAGACAAGATAAGATGTTAAACGTGTTTCATGTTACTGGAATTTGTGTTCACACAGAACAAGTTGATATGGGGGAAGAAGCCAGTTTCTCTTTTCTTATCTTATCTAACTGTTCTAACTGTTAAAGGGTGTTTCAAAGGTTATATCCGGTTTAATGATAGTTTCAGATTGACACTGTTACAGTAAACAGAAATTAAAAGTGAAATATGTGCATGTGTTTTAGTGTGTGCTAATCAGTCACCCAGAATCACATATATCCCCTGCCTCAACGAGAATAAATGTGAGGAAAACCGGACAAGCCCTCAACCCATGTTCTGACCCTTCATTTCTTTCTTAATTGTCTGAGTTTTGTCCTCCTTGATTAATTGCAGCAAGGACATACTGAGGAACATGGTTATATATGTACAATAATAATCAGCTACACACTCATAAAAACAAACACTCAAAAAAATCATTCATTTCAACTGCCATCATCATCAATAAGTCATGATATTTTCTAACAATGTTTTTAATCTTCCTATGTGCTGTCTCATATTGTGTGTGGTTTTATGTCTTCTTTTACTTGTGTGTTTTTGTACTATGTCAATTGAGTGCAAAGTCAAAGATTAAACATAATTAATTATAATTTAAAAGCAGTAGACACAGGACATATAAACACTGGAAACATCTTAATGGAGGTTTGAAATATCATGTTTTATTTTCTGATGAAAATTGACTTATTTATTTAAAAGAGACATTGCACATTAATGGACACAGGTATCAATAAATGCACATGTAAATGCGCCAGAGTTAGCACAACTGCTAATTTGCTTCTGTTGTCCCTGGCAGGTCACGCACACACACACACACACACACACAGACACACACACACACACACACACACAAAACAAGGCAGGAACACATAACACAATCGTAAGACAAGTATAAAGAGTTTCCTTTATGGAGGAGACTCATTTCAGCCACTTGTATCCACAATCTCATTCTGTCAGTCACTACCCAAAGCTTTTGACCATAGGCAGAGACATTATAATAAGAGCCTTAGAAGGACTTTGCCATAGGTGAGTGTTGGAACAGATTGAATGGAACATTGAGAGCTTTGTCCTCTGGTTCAGCTCTTTCTCTGGCTTCTCTGGCACTGTCTCTTTTTGTATCTTTATTTTTGTGTTAGTAATAGAATAGTTCATACATCTTTTCAAGGCCGTAGCCTAGCCAAGGCTGTGCATGGTCATTTTTGTACTCCAGTTCTTTCTTATCACTTCCAATTTTGCAACTTAAATCAACTCCTATTTCAGTATTCTACAACTTCCATGTTTATATATTTAAAAATTATAACTGCAATATATTGTTTTCTTCGTTTGTTCTTAAAATGTGGACTGGAGCAAGGCATGCTGGGAAAGGGAGAAAAGGGCTCATCCAATGAATGAACAGTTTGCAAAATTGGGTCAAGTCTAATTCACAAATGTAGACAGACTTAACATATTTCTGGCGATTTTCAAGTCGCAGTTCAACATCTACTGCAGCGAATATGTTTACTGGAAGTGAGCACTCCAGTAAACCTCCAGTAATATGCTGTTATGTATATTTGTGAATCTGACGAATCTGCTGATGGAAGCGCAACACAGCTGGAGCTGTTCGGTAAGGAAACCAGTTAAATTGGAAACCAGTTGGGACAAAACACCGGGGCCGGTAAAAAGATTCCCGGTGGATTTCAAGGCCTCACTCCGCCGCTTGCTATAGCCGACTACTTTAGTTTTCACATAGCAGCCTATATCTGCAAGTATGTGTCGAAACTTCAAGAAACACATACAGAGAACATGAACTCAGTGTCCTCAATCGTAGCTACGGCCATGCATCTTTTATCTCTGATTGGCTGTCCTCACTGCTTATCACCAGGTCAGCTGTATGTCTCGAAATGAAGTGACTCTACAAGCAAAAGCAGTAGCCTATAGATAAGATACAAAAGAACTGTGGCTTATTAAACTGTAAAAATGGTATTTCAAAGGTCATATCTGTTATCTCTTTCAGATTGACACTCAGTGTGAAAGTGAAAGTAAATGTGTGTGTGATGCAACTGCTAATCGTTTAACTATTCATGCCCCTATATTATACAGTTGGTTTCATACTGTCAATTACTTTTTGGACTGGAGAGGTGTCACTCAGGTCAAACTTTAACTAGTTAGTGTCATACTTTCAGTTTTTATTTGACGCACACACCCACACACCCGCACACACATTTATAGAGCCCCAGTAGATGAACTCCAGCAATTGCATCAACTTCATACCTCATCTGATACCAACCAAGCAACTTCATTCAGGTAAGTCCTCAATCCAGTGTTTTTCATTCAAACAGAACTTTAGACAGGGCTTAAAGTATTAAATGCTGCAGAATTTATCAGTAGAGGCTCAACAGTCAACTGTCAGCTCTAAGTTTAAAGGATCACTACTGTTTTTATTACATCTCAGTATCATGACAGAAAAGTAAAATATTTATGGAATCTTGTGTTTTGTTTCAATGTTGCAAATCAATCAATGATTGAGGATTTTAATTCATCAACATAATTATGCATTTATGTAATATACATTGATTTTTTCTTTCAGACTGAACTATCGGGATTGAAGATGTCAGGTAGGCAAACTCCATGTAGAAGAATAAAGTCCTGCTGCATATTTTCCTCAAATATAGTATATTATATATATATATATAGTCCTAGAAAACAGTTAAACTTTTAGTAAATTGCTCACTTCATTGACTAAATGTGAAACCAAGAGCCTCCAGATCTGATTGAGGAAAATGAAACAAGAATGTCAAGAAAATATTGTAATGGGTGGAGGTGGTAGGACCCAGTTGCAGCACAGAACACCAGTGAGCAGTTTTAAATGATCTTTATTATATGTCCAAACATAATACAGTTTAAAAAGAGGTATAAAGACATTTTTATGGAGGTGTTTAACTGACTCAGGTGCCGGTTGTTTGTATGTGTGGATATATGTATAGCTATTTTGATGGAAAAATGTAGCGTATGACAACATTGTGCACTCTTTTTTTTTTTATATGTTATGTTTTTTCTTCTTTCACACATTCGAAATAAAATAATCTGCACGGTAACAGAACAGGTATAGACAGAATGTGTAGAGCAACAGGCAGGGCTCAGGGTCACCAAAGACAGAGTTGGCAGCAGGTAAGATAATGCCAGTTGCGCTTACAGACATGAGGTTGACCAAGCTGGAAGTTCTGGGCTCTCCTGACAGGATCGAAGTCAGAGGATGCCACACAGCCACAGGCAAACGGGAACAGGCGATACTCGAGGTCAGGGACAGAAGGCTGGAGGTCAAAAGCAAGCAGAGTTGAAACCAGGGCATCAGTCCATGAATAATTGCTGGAAGGTCTGGCATGTAGAAATTGCAAATGACGAACTGGCAAAGAGTGAGTGGACAACAGGAGTATATATATACAGGCTTGATTACAGATGGGGTGCAGCTGAGAGTCCAGGTGATTGCTGTTGAAGCCCAGGTGAACAGAGTTAACTGATGAGGTGGGTGTGGCTGATTAGCAGGAGTAGAGCAGGCCTGAGGCCTGTACTACGAAGCTGGATTTTCTCTTATCGAGGTAACTTCAGGGTTAACCCTGGGTTTTCCGTACTACGACGCTGGTTCACTTCTTACCAGGGTAAATCACCATGGTAACTTATGCTGAACGGCTAACCTGCTCCGGAGCAGGTTATGTTCTGGATAAGAGATCAATGAGTACAAAGGCACCACCTCCTGACCAATCAGCTCTCTTAGAAAATGACCTGCCCATTCTTAAAAGATCCTGGCTGTCGACATTGGTGCGGATCGTGAGAGGAGCGCTTAGGAGAGAATGAGTTTTTAGTGATCGATGCAATTTTTTAATTGACCAAAATATATATTTAAAAAATAATCCTTGAGGCACATGAGGGATATTAGTCTGTATGTTATACAGTTGGTTTGACATCCTGAGATCAAAGTGTCAGGGAGCATAATAACTGTATTTATTTATTGTAATTGTAAAAAATTGACGAAGAGATATATTTGTAAAATAATCCTTGAGGCACATGAGGGATATTATTCTGTATGTTATACAGTTGGTTTGACATCATTCACTCAAATGGTTGAAGTGCATAGGTTTGTATTTTGAATGTTGAATATTAAATTAACTTAATGTCTCTTATGAGAGGAAGGGCACTGAGGAAGCACTCTGCCCGAAACGTCTGTGCCGTAATAAAGTGACATTGTGTGATCAGAGTGCTGTCCGTTTATATTGTCCAATTAATTAATATTGTATGATCTCATGAATTTACACATTAACAGAGTCGGCAATTTTCTGCCAGCATTCCGTCCTGGCTTTTGCTGCAGCAACAGTGTTGCTTTTGGCCTGGATGATGTGTTTGAATTCTTCATATTGTTGAAGAATAATTGTCTGCTCCTCCATGGTAAAGTAGTCTGCTCTGCAGGGTTTCTGCATGTTTGTGATTGGTCAGACGCTGCAAACACATCCCCTTTATGTGAACGTGCAGAGGTCCAGATTGGAAAACCCTGGGTTCAATTACTGAGTTGATAACCAGCTTCGTAGTACCGCTTATCCAGATTGCGAATGTAAGTCAACCCAGGTAACGTAGAGATATCCTGGGTTTGTTAATCCAGCTTCGTAGTACAGGCCTCAGGTGTGGTGAATGGAAAGTTACTAGCAGCAGGAGAAGAGCAGAACAGCTTTTGCACCAAAAGATAAATCAATATAAACACATTGTCTCAAGGCATGCTGGGAACTCAGTCCAACTATACCCAACACACTACAATATGTATTCAAAAAGTTTTGTGATGATTAAATCAGTTTCTTTTGGTTTTACATTTTCATTCCTTTATTATCATTGTTTTTTTTGTTTTTTTTATTTTCTCATTGTATTATTGAATTTTCTTGCTGTTTCTTTCAGCTTCACCTGCAAAGGTTTCATTAATAATAGAAGTAGAAAACGGCATTATATGTAGATTTTGATATTTACAGTCCCCATTAAAATGTTTCATGTATTAGTATGTTATGTTTTGCATTATACTCTAACATCCGGATACAGTATATTTTCATGAGACAATAATACTAGATTTTTAAATGTTAAATGTATTCGGGGATAAAATAATTAACAATAGAGATGACTAATGTGTCCATATTGTTTCTGACAAGAGAATTGAGGTTTGATGTTGTAGATTTTCCTTCTCACACCTGTGATGACTGAACTTTGACCTCATGTGTTCATGACTCCTCTCCTCTGTCTCCTCTCACAGGGAGAAGATGATCTGCAGGATCCTTCTGCTCATCAGCCTGACCTCCTGTGTCTCTGGTTAGTTTACATCCTCACTTCATCATCCAAAAAGAGAAAAGTCAAAAGATTTGATGACTTTAGTTGTAAAATATATCAATGAAAACATCAACAGAACTATTAAAGCCAGTAGAAACTCTTCATTACAGTTGGGAAGATGATCTATATTCAATTAATATTTAGATTGTATTTATTGTTGGTATCAAGCATGATGTTTTTTACTGGTGTATTTTTAAACACTTTCCCTCTCTGTCTCCTCAACAGGAACATTTGAAGTGAAAGTGACACAGAGCTCCTATCAGGCAGAGGAGAACCACGACATCACACTGGAATGGATGTTTACAACCAAACCTGACAGTTCCTCCTCCTCACTGAACATCTACTGTGAGCTGTTCACTGATCACAGTGACCCAGTCCTGTATCATGTACATGAGGGTGTTGAGGCCCCAGAGTCTCAAGATGAACAGTTTGCAGGACGAGTTCAGAGTGACAAAGACGCCCTCAGAGAAGGACGAATCAGACTTCATGTGTCCAGACTCAGGACTGAAGACTCGGGTCTGTACATATGTGAAGTTAAAACAGATGATGGTGTGAGCTCTGACAGATGCAACCTCAATGTCACTGGTAAGATGATTCAGTAAAACTCAGAAAGTCTTTTTAATGCATGTTATCAGTGATGTACAGACTGGACTGATAAACTTTATGAGTGTGGTTGCACTCAGCAGACACTGTGTTGTTTAAAATATGCTGTATGTGGACACAAACATCACCAAGTTCAAACCTAAACACGCCAGATTTGAATTTTGGACATGAACAGTGTGAAGTGTCACAAGTAGGAGAGTTGAATGTTGGGATAACAGAAATTGTGGAATAAAAGTACAATTATTATTATGTTTTTGTCTTTTACAGCAGCTGTTGATCAGCCAGAACCTCAGAAATCTACTGAGAGACCACAACATGAGAGTCGGGGAAGGATCGGCCTCTATGTTGGACTGACAGCAGCTGGACTCGCTGTCTGTGTTGGACTCTGCTTTGCCTTCAGACTTTATTCTAATTCTGATGAAATAATGACAGTTATAGTCGGGGGTCATAAACCTATAGGACTTTGTTTTACTAAATGCTCTGACAAGGTAACATTTTATTCTGGATGCTCCATGTTTGGCACAAAAGAGTAACAAACAATGATAATTTTAGAAACATTACTTAATAAGACATCTCGACAGTCACCTTCTGAGTGGTGTGTCTGCCTTGATTTCTTGTCATGTGACTCGTCCTGTTGCTTCGTTAAAAGCTACATTAACCAGTTTTATCTGAGTGAGGTCCTAACCTGTCTGATAGTCTCAGTTTCAGCTGTTTGTGTCTTATTGAAAGCTTTGAGAGACCACTGAGCTTCATGCTGCTAACCCGAATGATGAAGTTCAGACTGAGCTGTTGAAGACTGTTTCCAAACAACACAACCGTCTGACAGTCAGAACTCATGAGGACTGTCCCTGCTGCTATGTGTTAATGATCAGCTCCAACTCCTGTTAGAAATAACATGTCTCATGTGTTTAAGGTGAACATTTTTTTTAAATAATCATTTTGTATGACAGAAGTTGTTTTGAATATTTTATGTCTTTTTGTCCATCTTGTTGGCAAGGTTACACTAAAACACACTAACATTTATAAGCATGTTATTAACCTGTAAGTGTAGCTGTTATTCAAACTGAACTGTTTTACCTTTCAACAAGTTTTTAATACTTACCAGCAGCTTGTATCTTGAGCCGAATCCTATGAAGTTCTGGTCATGAAGTCTTCTCTTGATCACTGATGAGGAAATTTGCACACCTTTATTCTTGACTCACTACATGGTCATAAAGACTCCTCAGTCCATCAGCTTGTTTGTCATTTTCAAGTATTACAATTACCTGATTTATTTTTTTTTAAATAGCCAAAATGTTGATTTAGCCAAACCAGCTATCTCTGATATGCAATGGATGTTTGCTGTTTTGGCCTCATTATTATCTTTTTCACATGTACATGTACAGTCCCCTGTTCACTCTTCTCTTGGGTTCTTTTTTAATTGTATGTTTTCATGTTTCAGATTCTTACTGTTAAATCATGTGATATTTTGTTTTTATGTAAAGCATATTGACTTGCCCCTGTGTATGAAGTGCACTATGTAAATAAAGCTGTCCATTTACTTTTGAACCCCTGAACCTTCGTCACCATGTTTGTAAAGACCGAAATCTCCCACATAGCTTTTTCAACGGTGAAAGTGAAACTAACAAATCCATACAAATAACCCCCTTTTTTGTCAGAGCAGAAGTCCCCCTGTACATTGAATGTCAAATGTCTGTGGTGTGTCAGTTCTAGTTTATTTGCTTTTTTGATCTGCTGTCAATCAGGTCATCCTTCACCATTTTCCCATTTCAGTCTTTTAAATAATCTAAGAAGACTGCATATGCTCACATGTAAAACCAGGTTAGAGAGACTCAGATGTTACAGAGTGATAATAAGTCTCAAAGTTGTTGAATCTGTATAAACTAGCCATGATGCAGAATGACTCGTTTCAGAGTGAATTTTAATAAACAGGTCGAAGTGATGATCAAGAACAGGCTGTTTAGTATAGTCCACCTTGTTGTTTAATAAATAACATGATTGAATTATAAATATAAAACACACACTCATTACCTTTAATGTCTTCATTCTGAATCAAAAGCAGATTCAGAAGACAGCAGCTCTGAGTTGATGAGCTGCAGATAAAGAAGAGAGGTAAGTGTCTCAATGCACAAGAGGACAGAAGTCAGCTGTCATAACAAAAAGTGTCAGAGCTGCTGAAGCGGAACATGTGAGACGTGTTAAGAATAAACAGAGTGGTTGAACATAACGTTGCAGTAAAGATGCAGCTAACATGGTGGTTTTTGCGGGAAACCTCCACTAGTTCCGTTCTCTTGTGGCTGTGAGAATAGCTTCATCGCAGGCTTTCTTCTTCTGCTGATTGGTGAGAGCGATAGCTACAACATGCTTTCTATATCATCAGATTTTAGCAGCTGCATCCACCCAGTCTTCTTCCGTGTTGTAGCTGTTTCAGAGTCAGTTTATATCACAGACATACACTCAACTGTTATTTACAGTTTTATGTCATCAGCAGGAGTCTCTGCAGCTTTCCAGCTGCAACTGCTGCAGATCTCAGTACAGTGAGTTTCTAACTTTGAAAGTTTCAAATGAGAAAGTTGACATGCAGCTCCAGAAAACACCCACTCCCTTCCACTAACCTTTTACATTTAAACATTAAGCAGAAGAAGTGAAACAGTGAAAAACGGACCAGTAAAGTTATTCCAACACGAAAGTAACATTAAGTCCTTCCAAGGCGAAGTCGTAGTCTTCTTGAAACATACGCGGACATTGATAGGTTTATAGGTTTATATACCAATGTGTCTGTGGTCGGCACCGCCCCTAATTGCGCTCTTTGCCAATCAGAGCAGCGCTGGAGAGTTCCCTCTCACCCTTTAGCCAATTGGAAACACTTACAGAAACAAAATAAACAAGTTATAACCCTGTTGCTGTGTGCACTGCTGGCAATAAGGCTATAATTGTTTGTTGTGTTGTGAACGACTCAAATAAATCCTTCAATGCAAAGACTATTTTGTTGCATATTAATGAAAGCTCTTCAGTATTTAAGCATGGACAAGAGAACTTTGAGTTCTGGACTTTCTTCAGTCTCATCAGGGAATTAAACAAACAGCAAAGGTAAGACTTCATATAGAGGATTTATATAATCCATCAGAGGTAGAAGAAATGTTTATCTTAATGTATATATTTACTTTCTACCACTGTCCATCATTATAGTCAGAAGTCACTGACAGATTTGCTAGACTCTTTCCTTCAAAATAATATGAAATGATACATGTTCAGAGTGCTATGCTTATTAAGACAGCATGTGTGGTTGTTTACATGTTGAGAGAACACGTAGTCTTACACTTGTGTTATAGGAAGTGCAGCTGTCAGGAACACAGTGGCCAGAAATGTGAGAGTAAACATCACGTGACTGTGGTTATACGTCAGTAACACCTCAATGTTGTGTGTGCTGGGTGAAATAGAGCTATAGTTAAGGGGGTATAATTTTTTGTATCTGGCTTTTACTGTGTGGTTTCATGTGATATAGAAAAATACAGGGTGTCTAAATGACTGTGCACCTTTTTTAGTCATGGTGCAACTTGCCTTTTTCTATAATGGCAATATGTAAACTACTAGAAACATTGTAGAGTTAGTGAAGAACAGCAGCACTAATCACTGTGTATCAGATAACATCTGTGGTGATTTACAACATATTTATTTTAACTTATGTCTGTAAACACATTGTCTCAAGGCATGCTGGGAACTCAGCACAACATTGATTTATTCTTATCCTTGTTAAGCAATTTAGTGTATCATTATATTTTGTCTTGTGCTTTATTCTAACATTCAGATTCAATTATTTCCTGTCATTCAAGTATACAAATCACACCACGACACACCTGTTTGTTAGATTTCAACTGAACATGTTTTAAGAAGATAAGTAGCTGTTTATATGCATAAAACACAGCTGTTTGGTGAAAGGAGTTACTTCAGAGTTGAGCTTTCAAGATATGAACAAGACTCAGAAAAGATCTTAGGAGTTTGATGTGATTCTAGCTCTCTATTTAGACGTTGATCATATGACTCATGTATTGCTCTCTCTGATACACACAAACTTGAGGATAACCTACTCTGCTGACCCACATAAAGGTTATTTCATCATTGTTGGCGTAGAGACATGAAACATTATTAAAATGCTCAAAGTTCTATTTTATTGTATCAAATATTTGAAGTATTTTTTTATATTCCTTGTGCTGGTAGTGTGAGACCTCATGTCATATAAGGTGTAATCTGCATATTTGTAGACATGTGTTAGTTTCACTTTAATGTTTAGCTTCTGTGACAAACTTTCATTTTGAAAAAAAGAGAGATTTTTGGCGCCATCTTAAGACAAAAATACATGACTGCAATAGAAACTATTTTCAATGTATTCAGAGGAAAACTGTACATTTCTGTAATTTATAATAGAGATAACTAATGTGTCTGTGGTTGTAGTCCACATTGTTTCTGACATGAGAATCGAGGTTTGATGTTGTAGTTTTTCCTTCTCACACCTGTGATGACTGAACTTTGACCTCATGTGTTCATGACTCCTCTCCTCTGTCTCCTCTCACAGGGAGAAGATGATCTGCAGGATCCTTCTGCTCATCAGCCTGACCTCCTGTGTCTCTGGTTAGTTTACATCCTCACTTCATCATCCAAAAAGAGAAAAGTCAAAAGATTTGATGACTTTAGTTGTAAAATATATCAGTGAAAACATCAACAGAACTATTAAAGCCAGTAGAAACTCTTCATTACAGCTGAGAAGATGATCTATATTCAGTTATTGCTTAGATTGTATTTATTATTGGTATCAATCATGACCTTTTTACTGGTGTATTTTTAAACACTTTCCCTCTCTGTCTCCTCAACAGGAACATTTGTAGTGAAAGTGACTCAGAGCTCCTATCAGGCAGAGGAGAACCACAACATCACACTGGAATGGATGTTTACAACCAAACCTGACAGTTCCTCCACCTCACTGAACATCTTCTGTCAACTGTTGACTGATCACAAAGACCCAGTCCTGTATCATGTACATGAGGGTGTTGAGGTCCCAGAGTCTCAGGATGAACAATTTGCAGGACGAGTTCAGAGTGACAAAGACGCCCTCAGAGAAGGACGAATCACACTTCATGTGTCCAGACTCAGGACTAATGACTCGGGTCTGTACAAGTGTGAAGTGTTCACAGATTATGGTGTGAGCTCTGACAGATGCCACCTCAATGTCACTGGTAAGATGATTCAGTAAAACTCAGAAAGCTTTTTAATGCATGTTATCAGTGATGTACAGACTGGACTGATAAACTTTATGAGTGTGGTTGCACTCAGCAGACATTGTGTTGTTAAAATATGCTGTATGTGGACACAAACATCACCAAGATCAAACCCAAACAGTCCAGATTTGAATGTTGGACATGAACAGTGTGAAGTGTCACAAGTAGGAGAGTTGAATGTTGAGATAACAGAATTTGTGGAATACAAGTACAATTATTGTTATTATTTCTCTCTCCTTTGCAGCAGCTGTTGATCAGCCCAAAACTCAGAGTCGGGGAAGTTGGGGTCCTCAAAGCAGCTGTATCCTCTGTCTGTGCTGGACTCTGCCTTGTCTTCAGACTTTGTTCTAATCATGATGGAAGAGATCAGGAAGTGGAACATGAGACAGAAAACATGGATGCAGCAGTATATGTTTTATTGTTGCTTCGTTAAAAGCTACATTAACCAGTTTTATCAGAGTGAGGTCCTAACCTGTCTGATAGTCACAGATTCTGCTGTTTGTGTCTTATTGAGAGTTTTGAGAGACCACTGAGCTTCATGCTGCCAGCTGACCTGCATGATGAAGTTCAGTCTGAGCTGTTGAAGACTGTTTCCAGACGACACAGCCATCTGACGGTCAGCACTCATGAGGACTGTCCCTGCTGCTTATTGTGTTAGTGAACAGCTCCAACTCCTGTTAGAAAAGAGTATTTCACATCCATTTAAGGTGAACATTTTTTAAATAATCATTATGTATATACAGAAGTTATTGTCTTTTTGTCCATCTTGTTGGCAAGGTTTTTTTAAATTATTAATTGTCCCTGCAGCTTATTGTGCTGGTGACCAGGTACAAGGTCCTGTTGGAAATAATATGTCTCATCTGTTTAGTTTTTAAAGTATCAAATCTGAATTAATAATATACTTAAAAATACTCGTTTGTCATTTTCTAGTTTTACAGTTAGCACCTGCTTTTTTATTGTTGTTTTTTGTTTGTTTTTTTAGAATGAGCCCAAATGTTGATTTAACTAAACCAGCTATCTCCAATATCTAATAGATGTTGCTTTTTTCCAGCTCATTATCTTTTTCACATGTACAGTCTCCTGTTTACTCTTCTTTTGGTTTCTTTTTTATATTGTATGTTTTCATGTTTCCAATTCTTACTGTTAAATCATGTGATATTTTGTTTTTATGTAAAGCACATTGAGTTGCCCCTGTGTATGGAATGCAATATATAAATAAAGCTGCTTTGCCCTGATTGCCTTCATATTGACAGACAACTTAACTTGTGAGCTCTTTTGTGATGATCTAATATTGAAACAACACTCAAGAAAGTGTCCACTTACATTTGAACCCCTGAACTTTTGTCAGCATGTGTGAAAAGACCGAAATCTCAGACACAGCTCTTTCACTATTGATGTAAACCTTCTCAAATTAAAGCTGAGACTCTGCACTTTAATGTAGTGTACGTGTAACAGTCCAAATACTTCCTGTTTGAACAAAACATCCCAGCTGTGCAGCTGTAGAGTCAAAGTGTATTTCAACAAGTTCAGGTCTCAAAAGCTAAAACCTTTCATTTTATTTCACTCACTTATTTCAAGAGAATATTTAATGCAGACGTAGTGAGATGTGACGGTGAGGAAAGAGAAACTGCTCCTATGTCTGCTGTTTTTGGTGAACAGGGCTCTGAAGCACTACCTAGTGGGGAAAAGTTGGAACAAGTTATGTTCAAGGCATGAAGGGTCCACAGTGATTTTTCTCTGCCTGTTTTCTGACTGTAGAGATGAACAGGTGCTGAAAGATGAGCAGGTCAACAACGATAATCCTTCACTGATGAACGTCTAGATATCACCAGTGAATGTGATTAGACTGTGAGTGATGTTGCTAAAATGAAACTTTATCACACATCTCAAAAACGAAAACAAAATATTTAAAATCAGTTTTGAGTGTTTAAACATGTTTCAGCAAAAGTTAAATCTGCAGTTAATCATTTAACAAGCGTCAAATGACAGATTCCCACTGACATGTCTTATTGTCACGTACATGTTCTGCCTCCAATGCTTTTTAAAGTCTGTGTAAAGTCAATTCATTGATTTACTTCTAAACATATTATACATGTTGGAAAATGGTTACAGAAAACATGTGAAAAACTTTAATTCAGTTGTAGCCAGTATGGTATCATTTATAGGTCTAGGTAACTTTTAATTATAAATATATAATTGAGATTGAATTAAACCAATAGTTAATAACGATTTATCAATAACCAGCACATTTTCATCTAAAGTCTGAATAATATCAGCAAACCTCATTTTCTTATTTGTCACATTATCTCAGTTAAAAATAACCACACTTTTACACAAATAAGACCCAAAAAAAATTAATAAACTAATGTTAAACCCATGGAATACTATAGTAAAAGAACAAACTTTGGATATAAAAGAGATATAAAAGTGTTAAATATGTAGCCTAGATGAGCATATAAAAATAAATAAGTGAATAAACAAATAAATGATGACAATGACAACAAAATTAAGTAAAACACCATAGATACACCATAAAATAACAATATAAAATAAATATCTATTGCTGTTGCTTTCTGTTTGTGGTGAAGATCACAATAAAACAAATTGTGAATCCTTTTTGTGTTAATAAAGATTGAGACTGTCCAGAATCTGTCCAGGAGCCATGAGTTTGATTGTGTGTGGTAAAGGTCAGGATGGGTATTAGGATATTTAAGTTAAAGCCTTTAACCACAGGTGTTGCTGATGGAGAGAAGCAAACAGTTTTTGACTGTATTTGTTTCAACTTAATGTGAAAAAGCTCAATGAAAATTATTTTTTGGTGAGAAAATAAGTGCAGTATATCTGAAGTATTGGAAAGGATTGAATATCATTTCTGAGTACAGGTTCAAACAGTTAAACCCATTATCAGCCAGTAAGCGGGTAAAGTGTAGGATTTAGTCTCTACAGTCTGTGTTGAGTTAGTTTGAAGTGTGAAGGAAACAAAGAACAGCTGCTGTCTGGTTATCTGCTGGACTTTATTCTCGTCTTCATAAGAAACTCAAGTCTTCTACATTTTATTTTTATTTTTATTTATTTTTTACATCAGGGACCATGTACAGAAAAAAACATTCTCAAGAAAAAAGAGAAAAAGAAGCTCTGCATCAGATTTAGCCAACAGCTATCATGTTGATCAAACAAGGTTCCCAGAGGACTGATTCATTGCACCATTGAAATATTTAGAGGTCATGTATATAAAAATAAATCCCTTTAAATCTGCAGCCCCGCTGAACATTTAGAGGTATATGAAAATAAAAGTTTAAAATAAATACAAAATATAACCAAATAATACCTGTTAAGACACCTGTTACACATCAAAACACAAAAAGTAGTAAAAACAGGATGTTATATTTACATTTTGTAGAAATTAATAAGTTAGATTTTATGTTTTAATTAAAAAGTGCTTTGAAGAACAATTCGACAATTTGAAAAACAGAAATAACAAAAAAAAAAACAACCAATTATTGCACAAATTATATTTTTCTTCAACAAATCAACAGTCAGCAGTAAATTTATGCTTTAACTGATGAACGTGTTTGTTTTAATCCTGGTTTCATTGACTTCGCAATGAAAATCCACTCACATTGACTTGAAACACTGATTTTCTATCACAGAAAACTTTTCTTAAAGTTGGTACTGGTCTGAAGTGATGCAGTGTAATGAAGATTTAGAAAGTCTTTACTGCTTCTTAAAGTCATGTTTCACTCTTTAGATCTCCACCACAGACTGTTTGTGTCTATGAGTGTTGGAAAAAAGTTTGTTCCAACACTCATAGACAATGTTCAACAAACACTAAAAGGTAAAGTGCTTAATGCCCCATTTAACTCTCCTTAAATCTGACACAGAGTCTGTATTCTTAAGACATTGACAGCTTCATGTCTATTGTTGTCTTGTTTTGTTTTTATATTTAGTCTTAATGCAGTAGATCATTTTTAATTGAATCTACACTCTGAACTCTGAGTCAAATTTCAAGGGATTGCAGGAAATAAGAAACTATTTACCATGACAGCATGTGCAGACTTGTAGCTTATTTGTGGTGGTATTTTTTAAAAATAGTTTGGTTAATGTTTCATTGTATTACAGTTTTACATGATAAAACCTGACTACATCTATGACCACTTTATTATTTGAAATGTGTTCGGTATTTTAGTGACTTATGGCTATTTGCAGAAACTGATAATCAGAATCTTCTTAATATTAAAAAATAAACAAAACTCTAATGCTCCTCTTAGATAAAGGGGATCTTCCAGGTAGACCTTGTTGGTCCTGATGGGTCTGATCAGATGTTGATCTCTTCTCTCACACTCTCATCCTGCTGGGTTCGCTCAGGTGAAAATGTCGGAGGTCAGATTGGATGTGCAGAGAAAAAAAAAGATGCCGTGACAAGTGCTGCTCTCTGAGAAACACAACTCATACACTGCTGCATCCACGTTTTCTGTCTGATCAGGAGATCAAGGGAGAGGAGCAAAGTGTAGTATAGATGAATACAGTTGCTATCAGTGCCATTACCAAGTAGATAATGTAGAGACCGATCCTTCCCCGACTCTTTGGTTGTGGTCTCACAGTAGGTTTCTGAGGTTCTGGCTGATCAACAGCTGCTGTAAAGGACAGAAAATAATAATAATAATAATAATAATTGTACTTGTATTCCACAAATTCAACATTCCACAGTCTTCAACAGCTCAGACTGAACTTCATCAAGCAGGTCAGCTGGCAGCATGAAGCTCAGTGGTCTCTGAAAGCTCTCAATAAGACACAAACAGCAGAATCTGTGACTATCAGACAGGTTAGGACCTCACTCAGATAAAACTGGTTAATGTAGCTTTTAACGAAGCAACAATAATATATATATATATAATGCATCCATGTTTTCTGTCTCATGTTCCACTTTCTGATCTCTTCCATCATGATTAGAACAAATTCTGAAGACAAAGCAGAGTCCAGCACAGACAGAGAATACAGCTGCTTCGAGGACCCCAACTTCCCCGACTCTGAAGTTCTGGTTGATCAACAGCTGCTGCAAAGGAGAGAGAAATAATAACAATAATTGTACTTGTATTCCACAAATTCTGTTATCCCAACATTAAACTCTCCTACTTGTGACACTTCACACTGTTCATGTCCAAAATTCAAATCTGGACTGTTTGGGTTTGATCTTGGTGATGTTTGTGTCTACATACAGCATATTTTAACAACACAATGTCTGCTGAGTGCAACCACACTCATAAAGTTTAGCAGTCCAGTCTGTACATCACTGATAACATGCATTAAAAAGGCTTTCTGAGTTTTACTGAATCATCTTACCATTGACATTGAGGTGGCATCTGTCAGAACTCACACCATAATCTGTGAACACGTCACATATGTACAGACCCGAGTCTTCAGTCGTGAGTCTGGACACATGAAGTCTGATTCGTCCTTCTCTGAGGGCGTCTTTGTCACTCACAACTCGTCCTGCAAACTCCTCATCCTGAGACTCTGGGGCCTCAACACCCTCATATACAAGATACAGGACTGAGAGCTTGTGATCCCTGAACATTTGACAAATGATGCTCAGTGAGGTGGAGGAACTGTCAGGTTTGGTTGTAAACATCCATTCCAGTGTGATGTTGTGGTTCTCCTCTGCCTGATAGGAGGTCTGAGTCACTTTCACTACAAATGTTTCTGTTGAGGAGACAGAGAGGGAAAGTGAAGACTAGACAAACTGAGAAGTAAGACTGCAAAACTGAAGAGTTCAGAGATACTACAGTACAGAAAAGGTGATGCACGATAATATAATGAATAAAAAGGGAGAAACTGTTGAACAGAACACTTTCTCAAATTGCAACAAGGCATTTTTACCACCTTTAATCAATTCTGCCAATGTTGTCACTCACAGATTTTGGATGAAGGTCATAAAATCTTTTACTGAGGCTGAAAATGTATTTTGTTATTCATATTATGGATATTGTAGTAAAGATGTAAACTAACCAAGATACAAAAGTCAAACTGTAAACTAACCAGAGACACAGGAGGTCAGGCTGATGAGCAGAAGGATCCTGTAGATCATCTTCTCCTTGTGAGAGGAGACAGAGGAGAGGAGTCATGAACACATGAGGTCAAAGTTCAGTCATCACAGGTGTGAGAAGATAAGTCAGATTTCATTCACGTGTAGCTCAGTCAAAAATGTTTCACTATAGACAAATATATACAAAAATAACTGCATATGAATAAATTATCTTAAATGTCTTTAAAAAGTATTCTAGTAAAACAGTTAAGTGGAAATTGTATTACCATTCATGGAGAGTTAAAAGCACTACAGGTAGGCAACTAGTGCAACTTTGCTATTGTGATGTTGAAGTTCATGGAAATTCAAGTAGTTTGCTGTACACATTAGAGTAGCGTTTTTAGCACACAACCTAGTCTCAGAGGGCATAAGATTGTCTGTCTTAATGTAACCAGTAGTGTCTGACGTTATGTGGGTTGCATTGACTAGGGACTCAGACCAGAATACCTTTGGAGGCGATCTCTGTTTATTCTGACAACAGAAGTAAATATGAAAATCCTCCAGTCAATTTACATATCCTCTACACAAATGTAATGACACAAAATCATGTTAGCATACTGCTCAAGAAGTTTACAAACAAACAGAAAAGACAACGAAGTTGCTTACCTCTACTGTGGATTACAGTGACAAAAGGGGAGAGCTTGAGGCAGGAGATATCACTTAGAACAGGAACCCACGGAGAGTGGCAGATTTGGATATGGGTAGCATGGAAGGCCAAGTCAGAGATATAAGTCAGAGATATAATGTCACCATGTGGGTCACTAACCTTGTTGCAGCGGGTGCCCTTGTTGTATTTTGTGGACTAACAGTTTCTACCTGCTGAGAACAGTCAGAGGTGGGAAAGGGGCAGGGTTAGATTGACCTCATGTCTCTCCACTGAAACCCTGAGTTAGAAGCAGCGGGGGAATCTAGAGTGTCTAATAAGTTTATGGTAGCCTACTGATGCAAAAAGTAAAATCAGTCACACTACCAAACAATAATTCACACTGTGAATCTGTAGTGTCACAGATACATAATTGTATTTTTTCTGGGTTGTGAGTGAAATCATTAAGAATAATATAAAACCAATTTTCACACCACCAAGGTTAACTGGTTTAGTCCTGACTCTTGGTTTACGCCGCTTGTATGTGTTGCTCTAGTTAATAATATCTCACTATTCTGTACACAAAATGGGGCTTACAAGTGTTGCTCATCAATGCCAGAGATTATGTTCTGTCTCTGCTGCATGAATGACTCTGAATAGGTAAAGTTTTATACTGCCGTACAGATGCATCCAGTTTATAGGAATGTTCACATCATGAAAGAAAGAACTGAGACACAATGAGATGCATGATATACTGTATAGTGAACTTAAATGAAAGAAAAAATCAATATGTCTCACCTGAAGTGTTTTCCTCACGTTTCTGTGCAAATAATCCATCACTTCATTAAAATCAAGAAATTGATTCAATCATGTATTATAATCAATATATAATAAATGATTGGTTGATATTTCCTTTTTCATTCCCTTTGCCCTTCACAGCTGAACCTGCTCCTCTCCTCACTGGTCTGTCACTGATGAAGTATCCCTGTGTTTTTTCACTTTTGTTTTGACACCTGTTTGGATCAATGCCACCTTCAGCGTTGTCCTTTTGTCCTGAATTATTCTCAGCATGTTGTTTTCATAATAAACTGTAATAAAATGAAACCAGCATCAGCCTGGAGGACATTTAAAGTTCAAACCTTAAATAATGTTCTGCCATTTTAACCTGTCAGAGTATTATTTTTATTATTTTTAAAACCTTTACATTCTCCACTTTAAGAAATAATCCAAGTTTTTATTGGCTTAATGTATTTTTGTTGTTTTAATTTCTGCTTTTTAAATTTGTTTACTATTTTTATCCTTCTCCAGAGAACTTTTTAAAAATCTTTTTCAACAACTTTTTAACTCTAAATATTTGACTCTATTATTTTCTACAAAGTGAAAACTAATTCAGTTTCTTTTGTTTGTGTTTTATAGATGTTTAACTAATGTTTGGTGTTCCTCTTTTCTTTCTGCAGATTTAAAGGGGATTTATTTTCTTATATACATTGCCTCTAAATATTTCAATGATGTAATGAATCGGTCCTGTGGTAACCTTGTTTGGTCCACATGTAGAAGACCTGAGTTTCTTATAAAGCTCAGAACCGATAGCAGCTGTTCTTTGTGTTCTTCACATTCAAAACTAAAGGGCATAAACTTAAATAACCTGTACCCAGTCTGACCCCCCCCCCCCCCCCCCGCACAAATCACGTCCACCCGATGTTACCCACCCTGGCCATTAAAATCAAGTCATTATTTTGCAGTAAAATTGACATGTCAAATCGCACACCTGTTGGTCAATAGATGAATAAGTTGTTGGGCTAGGAGCAGGTCTGCCTGTACAGCTCAGTACTGTGATTTCATTCACAAATCAGTGTATGGCTCAAGATGACGGTGTTCTCTGAAAACCACCCAACCAGATTGCCCGTATTTATCTTCTGTTGAAACAACAGTGTCTTGGTTATTGTAATATTCAACAACTCATTATTCAATGACTCTATTCAACTGCATATACAGTGCAGTGTGCACGCCCCTTCACTTCCCTCACATTTGGTTATGTTGCAGCCTTATTCCAAAATGGATTAAATTCCCTTTTTTCCCTCATCAATCTTCACACAATACCCGATAATGACAAAGCAAAAAAGGTTGTTTCTGACTACTTCATACGAGACGTGTTGTCGTGTTGGGAACATTTTCAAGAAGGAGATGCCGTTAAACAACATAAAAGGTAATGTGTGTGACCGATCTTATGAGAAGTTGTTTTCGCTTCCTTTAATTCTGTTATGGAGAAACCAACAAAGTAAACTTTAAAGTTATTATCAGTTTACTAAAAATCTTAAATCGGTCGATCGATCGAGTCATTCTGCGTCATGAGTATGCAAATTTATAAAGTATTCAATATATTTGAAACTTCAGTACAATTTCATTTAATATAATATAATGTGCATATATACATATATATATATATATATATATATATATATATATATATATGAGGTTACAGTCTATTAATCTGGAAACATTTATAATTAATGTCAAAACCTCTAAATGCGTTATTTCTGTTAGTGTAGGATTAAACTTAATGTAAAGTGCAATGTTCATATTTATAGAGATGTATTAGTTTTACTTTAATGTTTAGCTGTTGTGAGAAACTTCAACTGTTGAAAAGGTTTTTGGCGCCATCTTGTGAAAGAAATACATGACTGCATTTGAGAAACATGATTTTTAAAAGTTAAATATACTCAGAGAAAAACTGTATTTCTGGTTGTAGTTCACATTGTTTCTGACATGTGAATCAAGGTTTGATGTTGTAGATTTTCCTTCTCACACCTGTGATGACTGAACTTTGACCTCATGTGTTCATGACTCCTCTCCTCTGTCTCCTCTCACAGGGAGAAGATGATCTGCAGGATCCTTCTGCTCATCAGCCTGACCTCCTGTGTCTCTGGTTAGTTTACAGTTTGACTTTTGTATCTTTAATATAAATAGCCTCAGTAACTGATAACATTGGCAGAAACTATTATTGGTGTCCAAAATACAGTGTTGCAATTGTGTTCTTTATTCAGTCATTGCTCATTTTTATTTATTGTTGTATCATGCATCAACATTTTTATAATGTAGCATCTTTGGACTATTAAGTTTCACAGCCTTCAGTTCTCACTTTGTCTGGTCCTCACTTTCCCTCTCTGTCTCCTCAACAGGAACATTTGAACTGAAAGTGACTCAGACCTCCTATCAGGCAGAGGAGAACCACAACATCACACTGGGATGGACGTTTCCAACCAAACCTGACAGTTCCTCCTCCTCTCTGAGCATCTACTGTTACATGGTGACTGATAATAACAGGGTCTCAGTCCTGTATCTTGTAGATGGGGGTGTTGAGGTCCCAGAGTCTCAAGATGAAGAGTTTGCAGGACGAGTTCAGTGTGACAAAGACGCCCTCAGAGAAGGACGAATCAGACTCCATGTGTCCAGACTCAGGACTAATGACTCGGGTTGGTACATGTGTTCAGTGAAAACAAATGATGGTTTGGGCTCTGACAGATGCCTCCTCAATGTCACTGGTAAGATGATTCAGTAAAACTCAGAAAGTCTTTTTAATGCATGTTATCAGTGATGTACAGACTGGACTGATAAACTTTATGAGTGTGGTTGCACTCAGCAGACACTGTATTGTTAAAAATATGCTGTATGTGGACACAAACATCACCAAGTTCAAACCCAAACAGTCTAGATTTGAATTTTGGACATGAACAGTGTGAAGTGTCACAAGTAGTTAGGATAACATAATTTATGGAATATTTTTTCTGTCCTTTACAGCAGCTGTTGATCAGCCAGAACCTCAGAAACCTACTGTGAGACCACAAACAGAGAATCGGGACAGGATCGGCCTCTATGTTGGACTGACAGTAGCTGTACTCATTGTCTGTGCTGGACTCTACTTTGCCTTCAAACTTTGTTCTAATGGAAGAGATCCAGCAGAGGAACATGAGTTAGAAAACATGAATGTAGCAGAATAGAAGTTACTGTATCTTTTTGCCTGACCTGATTGTGCTTAAATTATGTTATACATGTTCATATTACTGTGGATTTGTGTTCAATCACTACAGTAGTAAGTAATCACTATAATAACTAGTCAGTGTGAATAATACTATCACTGTCTCAGATATGCCTCATATAATGTAAAAAATAGCATAAATAATCAGGTTTTTGGGAAAACAAACTTTTAAATTACTTTGAGTTTTTATACAAAGACATCAAGCAGTCACCTTCTGAGCGGTGTGTCTGCCTTGATTTCTTGTCATGTGACTCGTCCTGCTGCTTCGTTAAAAGCTACACTAACCAGTTTTATCTGAGTGAAGACCTCACCTGTTTGATAGTCTCAGTTTCAGCTGTTTGTGTCTTATTGAGAGCTCTCAGAGACCACTGAGCTTCATGCTGCTAGCTGACCTGCATGATGAAGTTCAGTCTGAGCTGTTGAAGACTGTTTCCAGACAACACAATCGTCTGACAGACAGCCCTAATGAGGACTGTACCTGCTGCTATGTGTTAGTGAACAGCCCCAACTCCTGTTAGGAATAATATGTCTCATCTATTTAAGGTGAAATGTTATCAAAATCTAATTTATGCTTTGAATGGTCTTTCCTCATATACAGTTTGTAAATGCTATGTTTATATATTGTAAATAAATTGTTATTTATATGAGAGAAGTTCTTATGACTCTTTTGTGTCTTTTTGTCCATCTTGGAAGGAGTTGAAAAGGTTACAATTTCTTTTTGATTATAAACACAAATATATATTATAAACATGTAAGTGTAGCTGTTGAATTGTTTTACCTTTCAGCAGAAAGTGAGCAACAAACACTCCAGTTCATTAAACGACTGTGTTCACACATATTAATAAATATATTGTTTATACTGTTTTTAACCCTTACCAGCAGTTTGAATCTTGAGTCGAATCCTCTGAAGTTCTGGTCATGAAGTCTTCTGTTGATCATTGAAGAGGAAAGTTGCACACCTTTATTCTTGACTCACTACATGATCATAAAGACTCCTCAGTCCACAAACTCATTTACCAATTTCTAGTTTTATAGTTAGCGCCTGCTTGTTTTTAGAATGAGCCCAAATGTTGATTTTGCATTGTTGTTGAATTACACAAACATGCACATCTTAGCAAACAAGTTGAATTGCAAGACTGAAAATAGTTTTAGTTTGGGTGGAGTAAATCTTTAAAACTGTAAGTAGTTAGACAGAAAGTTATATTTGGGTGGAATGAACCTTTGAAACTAGGGTCCTAGAAAGGCTTTGCCATTATAGAAGAAGGCATTGACTGAAGTTTGTCTACAGTAGTAAAACAAAACCAACTTCATGTGCTGCCAAACTCTCTTCTCTACATTCAACCGGAAGTATGGACGCGCCGACGTGACATACGAAATACTATGACGAGAATACGCCTCTGATTGGCTAGACTGTTGCAGTTGTTGTCTTGTTGTGGGATAGAGGATTCTGATTGGTTAGGGTAAGCCAATCACAGGCAGAGTAGGGCGGGTCTTATCACCACATGGTGTCAATATTATAAAGGCGGGCTGGTTTAAAAGATAGACTTAAAGGATCAACAAGAGAACTTTGACTTTGGGACTTTCTTCACTCTCATCAGGGAATTAAACAAACAGCAAAGGTAAGACTTCATATAGACGGTTTATACCACTCATCATCAGTGGTGGAAGAACTATTCACATCCATCAATGTAAAATATACTCAGTTATAAGTGAAAGTCCTGCATGAAAATCTCATGTTAATGTACTGTAGCGACCAGAAGGGGGAGTAGTCACTCTGATTGGGACAATTTGAGCTGGTTCTCTGGTTTGAGCTCAAAGGCTCATGGGACTGTTAATGTTTGAAATGAAAGCCATGTTTTGGTGATGTAGTGTGCATGTTTAATTGTGTTATGTGAGTTTCCAGGTTATATGGCCATACATAGTGTTAAGTTTGATGTTAACTGTGATTAGCAGTGTAGCCACCGCGACTGAGTCTCCTGGTGTGTTTAATTACGTCTGGCCAATATTCCTGTATTCAGTCTGTTAATTCTGATGTTAAATAAATAGCACTTTCTGTGGTCGTGCGGTGTAAGGGTTGCAGGAGTTGTAAAAAGCAGAAATCTGTCTCAGTTCACCTTCTTCCACGTGAGTTCGCCACGGTACTTTAGTATCCAGTGGATATGTAAGTACTGTGCAACATTATAGCCTGAGGTCAGAAATGTGTTTAAAAACTCACATTTTGAACTTCACTGCTGACTTCAAGTACAACTCTGATTCAAGGCACATGCAGAAGTTTTCTGACGATACTGCATTAGTGGGATATATTAGAGACGGATAGGAGGGTGAGTACAGGAACCTGGTAGAGGACATTGTGAAGTGGTGCAGGGCAAACCATCTGCAGCTGAATGCCCCCCAGACCAAAGAGATGGTTGTGGACCTCGGGAGGTGGGGTTAATGTGGAGGTAGTCAGGACTTACAAATACCTGGGGCTGCATCTGGATAATAAACTGGACAGGTCAGCAAACACTGATGCACTCTACAGGAGGGGGCAGAGCTGGTCCTATGTCTTTAAGAGGCTGAGGTCTTTCAATATCTGCAGTTAACTCCTGCTCTGCTCTACCTGTCTGTCCTGGCCAGTGTCCTCTTCCATACTGTGGTGTGCTGGGGAGGCAGCACGAGGAAGAGGGACGCTGTGCAACTGGACAGGCTGGTGAGGAAAGCTGGCTCTGTTGTTGGTGTTGAGCTAGAGTCCCAGACATCAGTGGTGGAAAAGAGGACCCTGCGCAAGTTGCTGTCAATAATGGACTATGACCACCACCACCTGCACCGCACATTAACCAGACAGAGGAGTACGTTCAGCGACAGAAGTCATGCTCAATAGACAGGTTGAGGAGGTCCTCTGTCTCCAGGGCACGTCCAGCTTTTTAACTCCACACTGTAGGAGAAGGCTAAATCTAATGAAACTTTGGTTGAAACAATATGTATAGCCTGCTCTTTTGTTAATAATTGTACAGCCTGAGATCGTAAACTGGATTGAAGACTCTTTTTTCTTTTTGAACTGGTCCAGGATTAAAAATGAAAATGAAAGCATAAAGATGTGTGAGTGCAAGAAGGTTGTGTACACGACACTATCACAAAATGAGCTATGGAAATGAGGATTCACGGCTGAAAGTTTGCGACAACGTAATTATTTAGTACTGATTCACTTCACAGCTTGTGAGCCGTTACTGGCACGCAGGCGCAATGCTCACGTGGACGCAATGTTTGTTTGTTTTCAAAAGTAGTTGGAGGAAGTCGTGTGACACCTCCCACATTTTAAAGCCACGGTGTAGCATGTGATCAAGTTTAATGGTTTTGAAAGTTTGTGTGTTGACAACAGCTTGTGAACCGGCAGATTAGTCCACATAACTTCAGCCACAGTGCAACATGCCCTTTTTCTATTATGGCAAAATACTAGAAACATTGTAGAGTTAGCATCAGGTAACATCTGTGGTGATTTACAACATGTTTACTTTAACTTATGTCTGTAAACATTGTCTCAAGGCATGCTGAGAACTCAGCACAACTATCCCCAACACACTACAATATGTATTCAGAAAGGTTTGTGATAATTAAATCAGTTTCTTTTGGTTTTACATGATTATTCCTTTCTTACCATTGTGTGCTTGTTATTTTCTCCTTGTATGATTGACTTTTCTTGTGTTTCTGTCAGCTTCACCTGCAAATCTTTTGTTAACAATAGAAGCAGAAAATTGCATTGTATGCTGTTTTTATTTAATATATATCTACCCATTAAAACGTTTCATATAATATTTTTTGAAATATTTGACTGCATTTGAAACTGAAGATTTTAAAATGTTAAATGTATTCAGAGATAAAATAATTTACAACCTTTCATTGAAGACAGAAATTCGTGTAAAACAGGTTATAAATAATGTTAAAAATAGCATACGTATCGGTGACCCCCCTGAAAATATCTGTTGTACCCCCTGTGTCCCCCCACCTTAAATTAATCTGGATCCATCCCTGATTCAGGGATAAAATAATTTACAGTAGAGATGACTAATGTGTGTGTGGTTGTAGTCCACATTGTTTCTGACATGAGAATCGAGGTTTGATGTTGTAGATTTTCCTTCTCACACCTGTGATGACTGAACTTTGACCTCATGTGTTCATGACTCCTCTCCTCTTTCTCCTCACACAGGGAGAAGATGATCTGCAGGATCCTTCTGCTCATCAGCCTGACCTCCTGTGTCTCTGGTTAGTTTACATCCTCACTTCATCATCCAAAAAGAGAAAAGTCAAAAGATTTGATGACTTTAGTTGTAAAATATATCAGTGAAAACATCAACAGAACTATTAATGCCAGTAGAAACTCTTCATTACAGTTGGGAAGATGATCGATATTCAGTTATTGCTTAGATTGTATTTATTATTGGTATCAAGCATAATGTTTTTACTGGTGTATTTTAAACACTTTCCCTCTCTGTCTCCTCAACAGGAACATTTGTAGTGAAAGTTACTCAGAGCTCCTATCAGGCAGAGGAGAACCACAACATCACACTGGAGTGGATGTTTACAACCAAACCTGACAGTTCCTCCTCCTCACTGAACATCTACTGTGAACTGTTCACTGATCACAGTGACCCAGTCCTGTATCATGTACATGAGGGTGTTGAGGTCTCAGAGTCTCAGGATGAAGAGTTTGCAGGACGAGTTCAGAGTGACAAAGACGCCCTCAGAGAAGGACGAATCAGACTTCATGTGTCCAGACTCAGGACTGAAGACTCGGGTCTTTACATATGTGAAGTGAAAACAGATGATGGTGTGAGCTCTGATAGATGCAACCTCAATGTCACTGGTAAGATGATTCAGTAAAACTCAGAAAGCCTTTTTAATGTTATCAGTGATGTACAGACTGGACTGCTAAACTTTATGAGTGTGGTTGCACTCAGCAGACACTGTGTTGTTGTATGTGGACACAAACATCACCAAGATCAACAGTGTGAAGTGTCACAAGTAGAAGAGTTGAATGTTGGGATAATAATTTGTTAAATACAAGTACAATTATTATTATTTTTCTGTCCTTTACAGCAGCTGTTGGTCAGCCAGATCCTCAGAAATCTATTGAGAGACCACAACCAGAGAGTCAGTTAAGGACCGGCCTCCATGTTGGACTGACAGCAGCTGTACTCATTGTCTGTGCTGGACTCTGCTTTGTCTTCATACTTTGTTTAACTAAATGTCCTGATAAGGCAGGACATCGTTTTAAACCACTTTTCTCCTCAAGTAAATCAAGTAAAAGTGAACAGGCCCCAGTGAATACGGTGGTGTGACAGTTACCTTTCTCATCACTGATTTTCTCTGCACATCCAACATGACCTCTGATGTTTTGAGCCTGAGAAAACCAAACACGATGAGAGTGTGAGAGAGGAGATCAACATCCATTTACACCCATCAGGACTAACAGGACTCTGTCTGAAGCATCACCCTTTTCTATCAAAGTGGATGTAAATAATAAGAGTAAATAATGCTTCAGTGTCAATGACAGTTCTTAATGTTTGGCACAGAATAGTAACAATCTATTTATTTGTATATATAATTATTATAAGATTATAATGTTTACATATTGTAAATGAATTATTGTTTCTATTAGAGATGTTTTTATGACTCTTTTGTGTCTTTTAGTCCATCTTGTTGCCAAGGTTACGATTTCTTTTTAATTGTAACCACGTTATTAACCTGTAAGTGTAGCTGTTGTTTAAACAGAACTGTTTTACCTTTCAACAAGAAGTGAGAAACAAACACTTCAGTCCATTAAACCACTGTGTTCAGACATATTAATAAGTATAAAATAAAATACTTGTATGTTTCTGTTTTTAAGTATTACCAGCCGTTTGCATCTTGAGCTGAATCCTCAGAAGTTCTGGTCATGAAGTCTTCTCTTTGTCATTGATGAGAAAACTTGCACATCTTTATTCTTGACACTACATGGTCATCAAGGTTCCTCAGTCCATCAGCTCTTTTGTCATTTTCTAGTTTTACAGAAAGGACCTGTGTTTTTGTTGTTGTTTTTTTTTTTTAATTTTTCAGAATGAGCCCAAATGTTGATTTAGCCAAACCCGCTACCTTCTTTTTTAAATTGTATTTTTTCATGTTTCCAATTTTTACTGTTCAATTGTACTTTTTTCTTTTTTATTATAATTGGGTTTTATTTTTATTTGTTTGAATTGTATGTTTGTATACTTCCAATTATTACTGTTAAATCATCTATTTTGTTTTGTATATGTATATTTGTATATTTTATATGTTTATATTTTTTTACATTTTATGTAAAGCATATTGAGTTTCCCCCGTGTATGAAGTGCACTATAAATAAAGCTGCTTTGCCCTGTTTACGCTTCATATTGACAGACAACTTCACCTGTGAGCTCTTATGTGCTGATCTTATATTGAAATGACACCCAAGAAAGTGTTCATTTACTTTTTAACCCTTAAACTTTAGTGAAAATGGCAAAATCTATCACAGCACTTTCAATATTGATGTGATGTATTGATATCTACTCAAATTGAAGCTCAGACCGTTCAACTATACATCCCATCTGTGCAGCTGTAGAATCAAACGGTATTTCAACAAGTTCAGGATTCAAAAGCTAAAAACTTTATATTTAATTAAGACTTAATGAGGGAGTTAGTCTTCCAGGATTATTGCACTGTGTCACAGTCAGTTTATAAGTGTGATGGTGAGGGAGAAGAAACTGCTCCTGTGTCTGCTGGTTTTAGTGAACAGGACTCTGAAGCACCACCTAGTGGGGAGAAGTTGGAACAGGTTGAGTTGAGAGTGTGAAAGGTCCGCTGTGGTTTTCTCTGCCTGTTTTCTGACTCTGAAGGTGTACAGGTGATAAAAGATGGGCAGATCAGCACAGATAAAATTGATCACAGATGAACATCTAAATATCACCAGTGAATGTGGTTAGACTGTGAGATGTTGCTATAAAAGTGAAACGTTATCACACATCTCAACAAAATATTTAAAAGCAGCTTTGAGTGTTTAAACATGTCACATTTAGCCACAAATGGCATATCCACAAATGTAGATACACTCTAAAAACACTCCTTTCCATCTTTGAAAATGAGGCCAAACAATATATTAAAACTATTATACATTTAACTAATATGAAAACCATTAAGACTTTCGATTTATGTCCTCTTTTTAATGTATTTGTGTAATTGTAATATGATAATCTGAAATATTGCTTTTGAAGGTTTGTAGCCCTCTTGCGGTTGTCATTACACTGTGTATTGTATTGCACTGTACTGCATTGTATTTCTTAATAAAGATTTGAAAAAAAAAATAAAGACATGCGCCCGGTTGCACCTTGACAGAAGCTGTGTTCACAGTCTGCCTCGCCCCTACTGGCTGCGAGCACTTGCAGTTCCGTGTTGTTTCCAGTCTATGGTTGTTTCAATATGACAGAGTTAAGCTGTGAAACAGATGTTCAAATTCGGGACACATGCCGAACTAAAACCGAAGCAGAAGTTCTGTAATGAACGAGTTTAACAGATCTGTCACAACAGATTTTACCCGCATATTAATGAGAGCTCTTCAGGATGTAAAGATGGACGAGAGGACTTCGGGTTCTGGACTTTCTTCAGTCTCATCAGGAAGTTATAGCAAAGGTAAGACTTCATATAGACGGTTTATATAACCCATCATCAGTGGTGGAAGAACTATTCACATCCATCAGTGTTAAATATACTCAGTTATAAGTTAAAGTCTTGCATGGTAAATCTTGAGTTAATGTACTACTCTACTTTTCACCACTGTCATTATAGCCAGAGGACAGAAACTTGTTTAAAACTCACATTTTAACTTGACTGATATTAAAAAATGAAATCTACTCATTTGTTATTTATTGTACACTAGTCTGAGATCGTAAACTGGATTGAAAATTCACTTTTGATCCACTCCAGGATTAAAAATGAAAGCATACAGGTGTATAAGTGTAACACTATTGTCGCTATTTATCGTAATATTCTTCCGAGGATGCGAAGTCAAGAAGAGTGTGTTTACAACTCTGGCATAAAATGAACTATGGACATAGAGATTTACAGTTCAGTGTTTCCTGTATTGTTACTGTGTATAATGCTTTACCTTCAAACGCTACATGTCGTTTTTAGTTTAGTGATTTGTTGATATTCTGGAAGTGGTGCTGCTGACACTCAGTCATGGTGCAACTTGCCTTTTTCTCTGTTAAGGTGTTTCTAGTAGTTTACAGTGTATTATAACAAACTGTAAACTACGAGAAACATTGTTTGTTAGTGAAGAACAGTAGCACTAATCACTGTGTGTCAGATAACATCTGTGGTGATTTACAACATATTTATTTTAACATAGGCCAACATTGGCCCAAGGCATGCTGGGAACTCAGCCCAACTTTCCCCAACATGATTAATTATGGTCGCTACTCTTAATTGATGTCTCCTCGCTCCTCACCTTAGCTAGAGGTTAATACAAAATACAAACGCTATTGTGAAAGACGTACCAATTCTCTTATTTCGGCTCAGAGGATTAAGGAGGGATCCAGGCCGACACACCCTTTATTTATTTATTGATTGGCTGCTGTAACTGACCAGACTAATCTGATATATCACTGCAGTTTGACTCTGAAGTGGAGACAGATTACAGAATAAACTCAAGTGTTTCACTCCAATGTGTTAGCCTATATTTTGTTTTCAGATTCCCCATCTAGTTAAAAATCTGTTAATTGTTCATCTGATCAGGAAAAGAAACATAAACAACTTTCTTTATTAATCAGAAAGATTTATTCTTTTCATCATCTATTATTTCCCCCATTAACTATTATTATGGTTAAAATTAACATGAGGAAGAGTCTGTCTGTTAGCAAGAGACACATTTTAAACACATTTATATTTTACATAATTTGTCGTCATTTTCATGTGAGGCTGAAAATTCCTGAGCATCGGGTTTGATATGAGTTTACTGAGTTACATTATATCAGTTTTTCCTGAAACATTCAGCCTAATAAATAATGTCAGTGTTTATAAACACACAGATCGTATGCTATTGCATTCTGCCAGCAGGAATGGTTAACAGGTAATACATAATATGTAATCAGTGTTGGGGAAGCTACTTTGCAAGCGTAGCTTGGTGTGTTTGAAACAAAATATAATAGCCTGCAACTACGGATGCAACGGTACTCTGTAAAATATTGAACCGTTTGGTCCGCTCTGCACGGAACAATACGACCTCTTGGACCGCAGATTTTCGGTTTTGCAATTAATTTTGCATTGATGCTTTACAGGCCACTGTGTGTGTGTGTGTGTGTGTGTGTATGTGTGTGTGTGTGTGTCTGTCCAGGCAGGTGAAAAGCCTTCCCCGCAAGTTAATGTCCAATCACTGTTGTGCCTCCATCCACTCACCCCCTCTCGCACTGTTGTAACTGGAGGGTTCAAAGTGCAGCTCACACACAGAAGCGTAAAAAATAAAACAAAGAAGCATGGCCACTCACACCTGTGATGACTGAACTTTGACCTCATGTGTTCATGACTCCTCTCCTCTGTCTCCTCTCACAGGGAGAAGATGATCTGCAGGATCCTTCTGCTCATCAGCCTGACCTCCTGTGTCTCTGGTTAGTTTACATCCTCACTTCATCATCCAAAAAGAGAAAAGTCAAAGATTTGATGACTTTAGTTGTAAAATATATCAATGAAAACATCAACAGAACTATTAAAGCTAGTAGAAACTCTTCATTACAGCTGGGAAGATGATCTATATTCAATTATTGCTTAGATTGTATTTATTATTGGTATCAAGCATGACCTTTTTACTGGTGTATTTTTAAACACTTTCCCTCTCTGTCTCCTCAGCAGGAAAATTTGTAGTGAAAGTGCCTCAGAGCTCCTATCAGGCAGAGGAGAACCACAACATCACACTGGAATGGATGTTTACAACCAAACCTGACAGTTCCTCCACCTCACTGAACATCTACTGTGAACTGTTCACTGATCACAGTGACCCAGTCCTGTATCATGTACATGAGGGTGTTGAGGTCTCAGAGTCTCAGGATGAAGAGTTTGCAGGACGAGTTCAGTGTGACAAAGACGCCCTCAGAGAAGGACGAATCAGACTTCATGTGTCCAGACTCAGGACTGATGACTCGGGTCTATACATATGTGAAGTGAAAACAGATGATGGTGTGAGCTCTGACAGATGCCACCTCAATGTCACTGGTAAGAAACTCAGAAAGCCTTTTTAATGCATGTTATCAGTGATGTACAGACTGGACTGATACACTTTATGAGTGTGGTTGCACTCAGCAGACACTGTGTTGTTAATAATATGCTGTATGTGGACACAAACATCACCAAGTTCAAACCCAAACAGTCCAGATATGAATTTTGGACATGAACAGTGTGAAGTGTCACAGGTAGAAGTGTTGAATGTTGGGATAACAGAATTTGTTAAATACAAGTACAATTATTATTATTTTCTGTCCTTTACAGCAGCTGTTGATCAGCCAGAACCTCAGAAACCTACTGAGAGACCACAACCAGAGAGTTGGAGAAGGATCGGCCTCTATGTTGGACTGACAGCAGCTGTACGAGTTGTCTGTGCTGGACTCTACTTTGCCTTCAGACTGAGTTCTTCTCATGTAAATCAAGTAAAAGTGAACAGATCCCAATGAATATGGTGGTGTGACAGTTACCTTTCTCATCACTGATTTTCTTTGAACTTCCAACCTGACCTCTGATGTTTTGAGCCTGAGAGAATCAATCAATCAATCAATCAATCAATCAATCAATCAATCTTTATTTGTATAGCGCCAAATCACAACAAAGTTATCTCAAGGCACTTTCCACATAGAGCAGGTTCTAAACCAAACTCTTCAGGTTTTAACTTTAAAGAGACCCAACATTCCCACATGAGCAACAGTGGCGAGAAAAAACTCCCTTTTAACAGGAAGTAACCTCAGAACCAGACTCAGAGTGGGAGAACATCTATTAACAGGAAGGACCCTCAGAACCAGACTCAGAGTGGGAGAACATCTGCCTCGACTGGTTGGGGTTGAGAGGAGAGAAAGGAAGGATAGAGGAGAGAGAGGACGGAGAGGAAGGAGAGGAGAGAAAGGAAGGATAGAGGAGAGAGGCACAATGAAAATCACAATGGAGCCAGATGGTCCGGGACTGGAATCTGTCATCCGGACGTCTACAGGCCCAGATTACCTGTGAGACCAGAAAGCACAGACAACTCCGGGGAAGAAGTTTAGCTTATTGAATGCGTTAATAGTACATGAATGTTAATGGATATAGATGGATGGATAGAGAGAGAGAGGGAGGAGGAGAACCAAACACGATGAGAGTGTGAGAGAAGAGATCAACATCCATTTACACCCATCAGGACTAACAGGACTAGTGTGACCCTTTTCTATCAAAGTGGATGTAAATAATAAGAGTAAATAATGCTTCAGTGTCAATGACAGTTCTTTATGTTTGGCACAAAATAGTAACAATCTATTTAATTTGTAAAATATCAAATCTAATTTAATAATGAATTGTCTTTCCTTATGTACAGTTTATAATGTGTACATATTGTAAATGAATTATTGTTTCTATGAGAGATGTTTTTATGACTCTTTTGTGTCTTTTAGTCCATCTTGTTGGTAAGGTTACGATTTCTTTTGAATTGTAACCACGTTATTAACCTGTAAGTGTAGTTGTTGTTTAAACAGAACTGTTTTAGCTTTAATAGAAAGTGAGAAACAAACACTTCAGTCCATTAAACCACTGTGTTCAGACATATTAATAGTATAAAATAAAATACTTGTATGTTTCTGTTTTTCAGTCTTACCAGCAGTTTGCATCTTGAGCTGAATCATCTGAAGTTCTGGTCATGAAGTCTTCTCTTGGTCATTGAAGAGAAAACTTGTACATCTTTATTCTTGACACTACACAGTCCTAAAGGTTCCTCTGTCCATCAGCTTGTTTGTCATTTTCTAGTTTTACAGGAAGGACCAGATTTATTATTATTTTTTAAAATTTTTAAGAATGAGCCCAAATGTTGATTTAGCCAAACCCGCTACCTTTTTTTTTTAAATTGTATGTTTTCATGTTTCCAATTTTTACTGTTCAATTGTACTTTTTTCTTTTTTATTATAATTGTTTTTTATTTTTATTTGTTTAAATTGTATGTTTTTATGCTTCCAATTCTTACTGCTAAATCATCTATTTTGTTTTGTATATGTATATTTGTATATTTTATATGTTTATATTTTTTAAATTTTATGTAAAGCATATTGAGTTGCCCCTGTGTATGAAGTGCACTATAAATAAAGCTACTTTGCCCTGTTCACTCTTCATATTGACAGACAATTTCCCCTGTGAGCTCTTATGTGCTGATAATGTTGAAATTACACCCAAGAGTCCAAGTGTCCATTTATTTTTTAACCCTTAAACTTTAAAAAATCTATCACAGCACTTTCAATATTGATGTATACTTACTCAAATTGAAGCTCAGACCGTTCAACTATACATCCCATCTGTGCAGCTGTAGAATCAAACTGTATTTCAACAAGTTCAGGACCCAAAAGCTAAAAAATGTATATTTAATTAAGACTTATTGAGGGAGTTAGTCTTCCAGGATTATTGCACTGTGCCACAGTCAGTTTATAAGTGTGACGGTGAAGGAGAAGAAACTGCTTCTGTGTCTGCTGGTTTTAGTGAACAGGGCTCTGAAGCACCACCTAGTGGGGAGAAGTTGGAACAGGTTGAGTTGAGAGTGTGAAAGGTCCGCTGTGGTTTTCTCTGCCTGTTTTCTGATTCTGGAGATGTACAGGTGATAAATATCACCAGTGAATGTTGTTAGACTGTGAGATGTTGCTATAAAAATGAAACTTTATCACACATCTCCAAAATGAAAACGAAATATTTAAAAGCAGCTTTGAGTGTTTAAACATGTTTCAGCAAAAGTGAAATCTGCAGTTAATCATTTAACAAGCTTCAGTGTCAAATGACAGATTCCCACTGAAATATCTTAATGTCACATGTTCTGCCTCCGCTGGTCTTTAACAATCACAATATGTTAGTTGTCTTATTGCTCAAAGTAACTAAAACTAAAATTTGTATTGATTTATTTTTTATGTACAAACTTTAATTTAGTTGCAGCCAATATGGATTTATTTACTAAGTGAGCTGATTTAAGTTACACCCCCATCCAAACTGCTCCAGATGTGAATGGATTTTGGCAGCAGAGACAGATTTTCACATCCTGACTCACTTCTTACAATCTGTTGATTTCATCCTCACAGTCACAGCTTCGATCAGAGAAGTGTCTGCTTGGTGTGTCAGGAGACAACAAATGGTTACAGTTTGAGTTCTCCTCATCAATGTGTTCTCCTACCTCTCACTGATTTTACAGCTTGAAGACACTTGAAACTTGTCATAGATGAGTAATCAATAAGAGAGATCAACAAGATACTGTAAAGTTATAGTCTAAACAAACATCTGCAGTATGTGTGTGTAGTTTTTGCCTCTTGAGGTTGATGTTTGTGTTGTTGAGCAGCCGATTCTCAAGTCCAGAGTGTTGAAGCCTTGAATGTCAGAACAGTCTCATCAATAAATATGCAACAATTTAAATAAGCTATTCAAGTAGTTTCATGTGATACACACCACAAATAAGTTACATGTTTCTGCAAGTTGATTTCAGTTTTAACCACAACCTTGAGCTCCAACGCGTCTGTATGTTTTAGCCAAGTTACAACAAATCACACAGACTTTACTGCTTATTATTACTCTCAGTTTGCTGGAGTGGTACATACAGTATTAGATTTACATGTTTTATCATATTTAATACATTAAACACAATATATGTTTATGAAGGGATGGACATGAGGAGAATTTTCTCACAAGGAGTCTCAGTAAAAACAGCAGCTACATGTTTGTGAGCTTTCTTTACTTCATGTAAGATAATGAGCAGCCAACCAGCTAATGTTACCACTGAGTTTAAAGACTTTTCACTATTTTCTTGTTTAACATAACTGTTAATAATTAAAGCAGATAATTACTGATAACAATATGAACACTTATTAAAATGGCTTCTATTTCTGACACATGGTTGAATCTTTGCAGCAGGAAGTAAAAGGACCAATTTAAAAATTTTGAATGGCACCTTCATAAAATTGGGCAGCAGTGATCCACCCAGGCCCAGCCACCTGCACCTCCACTAACACACACCTGTAAGTAAAGGATGTGAATACCTCTGACTACAGCTGAGTTTTGTGCCTCATTGCATGACTCTCTGGTCTCAGTGCTGCTTCTGTCACAAGAAACAAGTTCAATTAACAGCAGTGACTCTAAAGTTTTTGACTCAGTCATTCATGAAAAACTTTCCTAAACTGACATGAGAACCTAAATATCACCAAGTTCTTCTAATGTCAGTTATTAGTTTCTGATTTGTTATTTTCAATGCTTTCAATATTTTAATGACTTTTTTAAATTCTTTGTGATTTAAAAAAAACAAATATACTTGAACACACCTCTTGTCCAGATCTTTCTATATTCCTGTCATTTATGCAGCTTGTAAAGCAGTAACTGCTCGAGTATCAATAAAGTTTCTTATCAATATTTTGTTGTTGCTTAACGTTGTTCTTGAGAACTATGGTGCAAAAAAAGACGCACAGAAGTGTCACAACAACTTCTCTCATATGAATAGATTTATTTACAATATGTACACATAATAATACCAATGATACAGTTTTCTTATAATTCTGACGGATTCTCTGTCAGACTGATGATTGATAACAGTTGAAGTCTTAATGTTTGGTAATACTGATGTAAGTGATTGATGCTTCAGTCACTTATTTCACTATTTCAAAATAAAACACACAAAACTCTGACAACTTCTTTTCTACTGCATCCATGTCTTGTGTCTTATCAGGAGAACAAAGTCTGCAATATAGAAAAGATGACACATGATACAATAATGAATAAAAATGTGCAAGAATTAAATATAAAATTTACAACATCAAACCTTGATTCTCATGTCAGAAACAATGTGGACTACAAGCACAGACGCATGAAACATTTCCATTGTAGCTTAGTTTAAAATGTCTTAGTGCAGTTGTTTATTTCTGTCACAAGATGGCGCCAAACACCTCTCTTCAATAGTGAAACTAACAAATCACCACAGATATGCACATTAAATCCAATATGAAGTTTGATCCCAAGAGCAGGAACTGTTTCTATAACACACACACACACACACACACACACAGTCTTCATTCTCAATCAATAACAGATTCAGAGGACAACAGTTCAGAGGCCTGTACTACGAAGCTGGATTTTCTCTTATCGAGGTAACTTCAGGGTTAACCCTGGGTTTTCCGTACTACGAAGCTGGTTCACTTCTTACCGGGGTAAATCACCATGGTAACTTATGAACTTATTAAGAACCTGTCAACATTGGTGCGCGGATCGCGAGAGGAGCGTGTAACAGTCGAATATATAAAATGTGCCTTTAACGTGTGTCGCTCAACAGTGATGTCATCAAGCAGTGTCTATTGGTTATTGAGCTAGTTGAGAGCGCGCACTACGCTGGTCGGATTGTGTATATGCGAGTTCCTGCTTTCTTCTCTATCTCTCAACTCAAGTGACGATAATAAGTCCGTGTGGTAACTATTTTTGTTCATGTATGAAGATATAGTGGCCGTACAACCGGGCTTGGTAAGGTTGGAGTGTTTTAAGTTTGTGTATGAATAAACGACGAACATTTGTGAAATCCCACACACGTGAGTCCCTCTCACTCCAAGCTACACACAGACCCAAAATCGTCACAAGTGGCGCCCGAACATCTTTTTCCTGGACCTTTCATCGACGACCAGTTAAGTTATACGAAGCAGGTCGAGTTTCATCGAGTTTTTCAAACTTTTTGGACTTAACTACGTTGCCGGCGGCGACATCAAAGGCGTGGACGAGCCAGCGCGGCGCGCTGCAACGCGGACGGAGAGGGAGACGCTGCTCTCATCTGAACTTGGAAGCTGGAAGCGACGGTTCGCGGGGTTTCTTCGGGAGGCTGCTGCGGGTGTTTCGGCCGAGACGACTGCGGCTCCTGGTATGTTCAGCTTCGGCTTGCGGCTCCCATGAACTGTGTGTGACGGCTTCTCCGGTTCTTCATAAGGGACTCTCCTCGTCTCTCCTTCTCCCGTCGCCTGCTGCTCTCTCCGCCCGCGGTTTTCTTCACGTGCCTGGACTGTCTTTGCTGGAGCAATGTCAAGTGCGCAGACCGTGAGATTTGACGAAGTTATTAAAGAAAGGAAAAAAAAAACTGAACTGTACTACTGCTACGGACCCCTCAGGGTTGCAACAAAAAAACAAAAACATGCAGACTGTTAGTGGTATGATGTGTTTGTGATTTGCACCTTTTTGTGGCTTTATTCATCACCTACAATTTGAGTAACAGTATTTGGTTGCAAGGGAAGTTATATTGATGCTAATGTTGTTTTTCATTTTCTTCTTGCATTAACTGTAGTGGGTGTTTTGAATTTCAGGTTTCTCCTTTTGCATAGGATTATTTTTAAAGGAGTAGGCTACTGCTTAGTTGTGCCTCATCACATTATACTACTAGTCTAGGTGGTTATGTAAACCCAAGTTACAGTTATTGATTTACGACAAAAAGTGTTAAATGCCGCCCTTCTGTGGTTAGGGTTTTGCAGTATTCTGCTCAACAAAAGCAGTTGTCTTATTTCATGAGACGTTAATTTTATTACTATGTTCTTTAAAAGAAATTTTAAATAAGGGAATTTCATAAGGTACTTTTCTTTAAAACCTGAGTTTAGTTTTTGACTAACTGTGGCCTTTCATTTTACTTGGTACTGACATGTATGCCAGTTATCTAAATGATTCACTGTATCTCACTCTGGTCCCGACAACTTAGTTGCATTGTCATGTATGACAAGTATACTTAGTCCAGACTGTATCTCAGTACGTACGGCTGGGGACAGCCTTTGTCTTACCAGGGGGGAATATGTAACAGTCGAATATATGAAATGTGCCTTTAACGTGTGTCGCTCAACAGTGATGTCATCAAGCAGTGTCTATTGGTTATTGAGCTAGTTGAGAGCGCGCACTACGCTGGTCGGATTGTGTATATGCGAGTTCCTGCTTTCTTCTCTGTCTCTCAACTCAAGTGACGATAATAAGTCTGTGAGGTAACTATTTTTGTTCATGTATGAAGATATAGTAGCCGTACAACCGGGCTTGGTAAGGTTGGAGTGTTTTAAGTTTGTGTATGAATAAACGACGAACATTTGTGAAATCCCACACACGTGAGTCCCTCTCACTCCAAGCTACACACAGACCCAAAATCGTCACAAGCGCTTAGGAGAGAATGAGCTTTTAGGGATAGATGCAATTTTTTAATTGGCCAAAATATATATTTAAAAAATAATCATTGAGGCACATGAGGGATATTATTCTGTAGGTTTGACATCCTGAGATCAAAGTGTCAGGGAGCATAATAACTGTATTTATTTATTGTAACTGTAAAAAAATTGACGAAAATATATATTTGTAAAATAAGCCTTGAGGCACATGAGGGATATTATTCTGTATGTTATACAGTTGGTTTGAAATCATTCACTCAAATGGTTGAAGTGCATAGGTTTGTATTTTGAATGTTGAATATTAAACTAACTTAATGAAAGGAAGGGCACTGAGGAAGCGCTCTGTCCCAAACGTCTGTGCCGAAGTGGCATTGTGTGATCAGAGTGCTGTCCGTTTATATTGTCTGATAAATTAATATTGTATGATCTCGTGAATTTACGCATTAACAGAGTCGGCAATTTTCTGCCAGCATTCCTTCCTGGCTTTTGCTGCTGCATCATCAGTGTTGCTTTTGGACTGGATGATGTGATTGAATTCTTCATATTTATGAAGAATAATTGTCTGCTCCTCCATGGTAAAGTAGCTCTGCAGGGTTTCTGCATGTTTGTGATTGGTCAGACGCTGCAAACACCTCCCCTTTATGTGAGCGCGCAGAGATCCAGATTGGAAAACCCTGGGTTGATTTACCGAGTTGATAACCAGCTTCGTAGTACCGCTTATCCTAGACTGCGAAGATCTGGTTAAGTCAACCCAGGTAATCCAGCTTCGTAGTACAGGCCTCTGATCTCTGAGTTGATACCTGCAGATAAAGAACAGAGGTAAGATAAGTGACAGAGCTCAAGAGGATACAACTATACTAAAAAAATAAACAAAATTAAAGCTACAAGCTTTGTGCATCTGGACAAACATACTAGGAGTAGTTAGAAAAAGAATGACATTACTTCCTGTTGCCAGTAGGTGGCGCTATGACTGTCACTAAATATGGACCTGTATACATGTCTTCAGACCGGGACTCTAAACAAGCATATTACGTTTTGAAATGATATAACTTTTCATCTCAATGGTCTTTAGATGATGCTGACTGAATTTGGAGACAGTGGGGTTAAATCTCTAGGAGGTGGAGGAAATGGCCAAAACTGCGTCAAAATCTGAAATTAAAATCAAAATGTCCGACTTCCTGTTGGGTTTACGTTAAGGCTGATTAATGCTTTTAACCCTAACCCTCAAAGAGATTTTTTCATGCGTCTGGTCATGATACCTATGCATACCGAATTGCATTCGGTTGGTATGGAGGGGCTCAACGTTTGACATTTTTTTGGGGGGCTGGCGATCCATATAATATCAAAATTTTGACCACTTCCGTAGTGGGTGTAAAATTTCATGAGTTTTCGGTCATGTTTGACACGCTTAAGTTTCTGTTTTGTGGAGAGAAGACGAAGCACAAGAAAAAGAAAAAAAAACAACTCCTTTGGATACAAGAGGGCCTTCACACTGCTGTCAGTGCGTGGGCCCTAAAAACAAAAACATGTCAAAACTGCCACAGAAAATGTGAAATACTAAAAGAAATTCAACACAATGTTACATCTGTGGTTTTGTGCAGGAAACATCGCTTCCTGCTCTGATGCAGCGTCTCACAGTCGCTTTAACTGAAGAGAACTTGACTTCAGTGAAGTCAGTTAATTCATTATTTACCAGTCGTATTTTTTAATGCGTGAAAAAGTGTGGACTCTTACTTTTACATATGTATAGGCTACAATACGTTTTAAATATTTATTCAACTTTAATTTTCTGGGGACAAAATACAGAAATGAAGATAAAAATACCTATAGCTAGTCGAAAATGAAGAGCTTATAGAGAAATAAAACAGATGTTACATAGAGACGTGAAGCTCTTTTTCAAGAACTGAACTCGACTCAGCCCGATTAAACAGACTCACAGTTCTCACTAAACACACTTTCTGAAGTTAAACTCCAGTCAACTGTTCGGCAGTGAAGATTTCTACAGAATGCTTTGTCTTGATTTTAGTTTTCAGTGAGTTTCTAACTGAGAAGGTTGACATGCAGCTCCAGAAAAAAAACCCACTCCCCTCTTCTTACCGTTTATATTTAAACTGCAGCGGAAGACGGACAAGAAGACAATGTGTGTTGCCTTCTGCAACAGGGCTTGAGGTTTCAGGTTCACAATGTTGACGCTGTCTTTTTATAAGACACCGCATGATGGGCGGTACCGCTCATCATGTCCATGCATGGGCGGTACCGCTCATCATGTCCATGCATGGGCGGTACCGCTCATCATGCCCATGCATGGGCGGTACCGCTCATCATGCCCATGCATGGGCGGTACCGCCCATCATGCCCATGCATGGGCGGTACCGCCCATCATGCCCGTCATGCGGTACCGCCCATCATGCGGTGTCTTATAAAAGGACAGCGTCAACATTGTGAACTTGAAACCTCAAGCCCTGTTGCAGAAGGCAACACACTTCATTTGAACGACAGATTTTAGCCGCATATTAATGGGAGCTCTTCAGGATTAAAAGCTGGACAAGAGAACTTCACGCTCTGGACTTTCTTCAGTCTCGTCAGGGAATGAAACAAACAGCAAAGGTAAGACTTCATATAGACGGTTTACAGAGGTGGAAAGTAACGAATTACATTTACTCGCGTTACTGTAATTGAGTAGGTGACATCAGCTAAATTGGGCCACTTTTTGGTTAATGGCATGGGAAACTAACAAAAGAACAATGTATGACATTTATTTGTATTCTTATGATTAAAAGGGTTTGTTATCAATATTTTTGTGTGGAATATATGTAAGAAAATATAATTGTTTAATATTATATTGTTATAGTGCATAGATGTGTTTTGAAATTAAAGCTTATTAGATTGTTTTATTAGAAATTACTCTGTTTTCCTTTGCAATTTTAGTGGTCCATTTTTACTGATCAGCCGGCCCATTTTACCTTAACACTGCCGATCCAAAAAATGTGGGGTAACCCATCTTTCAACAGCTGTAGAGCTTAAAGTTAAATTGCATCAAAACAACTATTTCATAAGAAATATTCCATGCTCTTGCAAGAGAGTGTGTGATCACTTTTTTGACTTTTCTGGATTGTCATCCTATAATAACCTCATGCTCCCCTCTTCCTCTCCTTTACCAACTGATTGTATTTACAGATTCTTCCCTCATTGACATCCTTTATTTTCCTTTCTGTTTCTTTCTTAACCTCATCTCTACTCCCTGTTTTTTTGTTTTATTTGACATATTGTCTGTAATCATAAGTTTAATGTTACTTTCCTTAAACATCTGTTACTTCTTTATTTACATGCCTCTTTCACTTTTTCCCTTTTAAGTTTGTGTGGTTTATGTGCACAAATCATGCTGGCACACACAGTGAGTGAGTGTGTATGTGTGCATGCACGTCAAGAATGCACACACACACACACACACACTCATATGCACAGACGAACATAGTTGTGTACACACAAACACACACCTAGAGGGGAAAATGGGAAACAGGCATATCATACATGCATAATATAATAATATATTAACAATATAAATATTTCTTAATAAGAGAAACCATTAAAATATCTGCTAAAACTCAATTCAGAGGGCGGCCCGTTTTACCTTAAAAGAGTGGCCCATTTTACCTAACACGTTAAGGTAAATTGGGCCACTAACTAAAAATGCTTTTTCATAAAAAATTAGTATATTTTGCAAAAGATCAGCATTTTATCTGATAGAGGTCATCAAAATATTGATAATGAATCACTACTTCTAGATGTTTGTTTCTTAATTATTGAGTTATCAACCTTATCATTGACAAGTAAGATTTGGTTTGCCAGGCACCTAAACACGCTGTTTTCTTCAACAGTCTTGACATGAGGCATTGTCCTGCCCACCATAGCAACCTCAGACCAGTCAAATCAATTGTTACATATCAAGTACAGTTGTGGCAAGAATTTGAAAACATTTGTAGTCATTGGCTGTCAATGTTTAAAGAGCTAAGATGCTCAGACCTTAAATGGCCCATTTTACCTGATGGCCCAATTTTGCTGATGTCACCCTAGCTTTTTTGTGTACTTGTACTTTTTAAAGTAGTTTTAAAAATCTGTACTTTTACTTTTACTTAAGTATGTTTTGTGTGAAGTATTGTACTTCGCTACATTTTAAATCACACCCGTTACTGAGTAAAAAATGTTGGCCGAATGTTTTTTTAAAGCAAAGAGTATCGTACAGAATCATTAACCAGCATGATACAATAACTTAACACTCATGCAGCCTGTTACACCTGGCAGCTAGCTCTCATAGCGACATATAAACTCTAACACAACACAACAAACTATAAAAGAAATGTCCATTAGACGTTGTGCTGTCATCTGTCTCACTCTTCGAATAGGACGAGGCATTGAGCATGATGTGTTCACGTTAAAAAAAGGACAGCGTCGGAAATGAATATTAAGCGAAAGCTGCACAGGGGCACAGCCTTTTACACATGGATACTTAAAAGTTTGGTCTTCTTTGGGTAATTTAAAGAAAAGTTATTGCTCTTGTGACTTTGACCCGTAGTGATTCATAGATTTGCAGTATGACTGTTGGTTTACAACAGGGTGATTGTAGGACTAGGATCAGAACTTTAGAGGGGCTCAGCTCCTAATGAGGATTTGACATTCAATGCCCTGCAAGTGTTTTAAAAAACCCTAATAATCATTCATTGTTTCCCACACAATATTTAGAGACTATGGAGGGTTTATCATTTATTTTTAGGGGTGCTAAGATCAAATTTAGGGTTGTTAGAAAATCCACAAAAAAAAGTCTAAAATCGCTCCGGGTTTACAGAATCCACAATTATGCCACCTTCAATTTAATGGTTGTGTTATTTGAAAATGTTTTATGGGATGGTCTTCACTAAATGACACATATCTCCATAAATGTTTTAAATGTTATGTGTCGACGTATTTTGTCATTGAAGCTGAATTTGTAAATGTATACCTTTTATCTTTAATTAAAACAACTAGTTAGAGATTTATGAGCCATCACTTTGTCCTACAGCCGCCGCCACCCCACCCACCCATAAAAGTAACTAAGTAACTTTTGCTCAAAGTATTTTTTTAACAAGTTACTTTTACTTGAGTATATTTTTAGACCAGTACTTTTACTTGTACTCAAGTAAAATTTCATCAAAGTAGTGGTATTTTTACTTGAGTCAAATATTTCAGTACTCTTTCCACCTCTGACGGTTTATATAACCCATCATCAGTGGTGGAAGAACTATTCACATCCATCAATGTAAAATATACTCAGTTATACTTAAAAGTGTTGCATGAAAAATCTACTTTGTACTACTTGACTTATGGGGTGCTGATTGTCAAATTTTGGTTTCAGTATTATAGCTGATATATTTTGAATATGTAGCTCTGGTATATTTCATTGAAGACAGAAATGTGTGTAAAACAGGTTATAAATAATGTTAAAAATAGCATACGTATCAGTGATACCCCCCCGTGGTTGTAGTCCATATTGTTTCTGACATGAGAATCGAGGTTTGATGTTGTAGATTTTCCTTCTCACGCCTGTGATGACTGAACTTTGACCTCATGTGTTCATGACTCCTCTCCTCTGTCTCCTCTCACAGTGAGAAGATGATCTGCAGGATCCTTCTGCTCATCAGCCTGACCTCCTGTGTCTCTGGTTAGTTTAAATCCTCACTTCATCATCCAAAAAGAGAAAAGTCAAAAGATTTGATGACTTTAGTTGTAAAATATATCAATGAAAACATCAACAGAACTATTAAAGCCAGTAGAAACTCTTCATTACAATTGGGAAGATGATCTTTATTCAATTATTGCTTAGATTGTATTTATTATTGGTATCAAGCATGATGTTTTTACTGGTGTATTTTAAACACTTTCCCTTTCTGTCTCCTCAACAGGAACATTTGTAGTGAACGTGACACAGAGCTCCTATCAGGCAGAGGAGAACCACGACATCACACTGGAATGGACATTTACAACCAAACCTGACAGCTCCTCCACCTCACTGAAAATCTACTGTCAACTGCTCACTGATCACAGTGACCGATACCTGTATCATGTATATGAGGGTGTTGAGGTCCCAGAGTCTCAGGATGAACAGTTTGCAGGACGAGTTCAGAGTGACAAAGACGCACTCAGAGAAGGACTAATCAGACTCCATGTGTCCAGACTCAGGACTGAAGACTTGGGTTGGTACATATGTGAGGTGTTCACAGATGATGATGTGAGCTCTGACAGATGCCACCTCAATGTCACTGGTAAGATGATTCAGTAAAACTCAGAAAGCCTTTTTAAAGATGCAGTTGGTAACTTTGAGGAGAGAGAGGACTTAGCATCAAATTTGAAGAAGTACAACTTTCAGATCCCTCCCCCTCCCTCTCCGCTGCACTCCTGCCCTGCCTCCAAAGTCCCTCCCCCAGAGGAGGCTGATGTGTGCGTGACGGCATGCGACCATGGATGTGCATGCGACCACGTGCACGTGATCGCTAACACATGAGCTACACTCCACACAGCTCGATATAAAACGCTTTACAATTACTTTCACATGGCTATACCTTACCTAGAAACTCAGAGATATGAGCTTGACCGAGCTGAGGAGGAAGGGAGGGGCTGTGACGAGGAAGGGGGAGGAGTCTGTGAGGAGGAAGGGGAGGAGTCTGAGGAGGAAGGAGGAGGGGCCTGTGTGCGTGAGCAGTGATCGACAGCTGTCAGACACTCGATCAGACACAATCCTGGCTCTGATTGGGTCTTCTTGTCCGGTCATGGTGGATTCTGGCAATTTGCAGTAGGAGCAGTAGGCGGGGCTAAATGAGCATGTTTTTTTACAGATTAATAGTTTCATGTAATGCTGTCTTTACATAGTGACAGTCTGAGCAAATATGACAAAAAGTTACTTTTGTAAGACTTACCAACTGCAGCTTTAATTCATGTTATCAGTGATGTACAGACTGAACTGCTAAACTTTATGAGTGTGGTTGCACTCAGCAGACACTGTGTTGTTAAAATATGATGTATGTGGACGCAAACATCACCAAGATCAAACCCAAACAGTCCAGATGTGAATTTTGGACATAAACAATGTGAAGTGTCACAAGTAGGAGAGTTGAATGTTGGGATAACAGAATTTGTGGAATACAAGTACAATTATTATTATGTTTCTGTCCTTTACAGCAGCCGTTGATCAGCCAGAACCTCAGAAACCTACTGAGAGACCACAACCAGAGAGTCGGGGAAGGATCGGCCTCTATGTTGGACTGACAGCAGCTGGACTCATTGTCTGTGCTGGACTCTGCTTTGCCTTCAGACTTTGTTTAACTAAATGTCCTGATAAGACAGGACATCATTTTAAACCACTTCTCTCCTCATGTAAATCAAGTAAAAGTGAACAGACCGCAGTGAATATGGTGGTGTGACAGTTACCTTTCTCATCACTGATTTTCTCTGCACATCCAACCTGACCTCTGATGTTTTGAGCCTGAGAAAACCAAACACGATGAGAGTGTGAGAGAAGAGATCAACATCCATTTACACCCATCAGGACTAACAGGACTCTGTCTGAAGCATCACCCTTTTCTATCAAAGTGGATGTAAATAATAAGAGTAAATAATGCACCAGTGTCAATGATTGTTCTTTATGTTTGGCACAAAATAGTAACATAAACAATTTAATTTGTAAAATATCAAATTGAATTTAATAATGAATTGTCTTTCCTTATGTACAGTTTCCATGTACAGTTTATAATGTGTACATATTGTAAATGAATTATTGTTTCTATGAGAGATGTTTTTATGACTCTTTTGTGTCTTTTAGTCCATCTTGTTGCCAAGGTTACGATTTCTTTTTAATTGTAACCACGTTATTAACCTGTAAGTGTAGCTGTTGTTCAAACAGAACTGTTTTACCTTTCAACAAGAAGTGAGAAACAAACACTTCAGTCCATTAAACCACTGTGTTCAGACATATTAATAAGTATAAAATAAAATACTTGTATGTTTCTGTTTTTAAGTATTACCAGCCGTTTGCATCTTGAGCTGAATCCTCAGAAGTTCTGGTCATGAAGTCTTCTCTTTGTCATTGATGAGAAAACTTGCACATCTTTATTCTTGACACTGCACGGTCATAAAGGCTCCTCTGTCCATCAGCTTGTTTGTCATTTTCTAGTTTTACAGGAAGGACCTGGTTTTTTGTTGTTTTTTTAAAAAAATTTCAGAATGAGCCCAAATGTTGATTTAGCCAAACCTGCTACCTTCTTTTTAAATTGTATGTTTTCATGTTTCCAATTTTTACTGTTCAATTTTACTTTTTTTCTTTTAATTAGAATTGGGTTTTATATTTATTTGTTTGAATTGTATGTTTTTATGCTTCCAATTCTTACTGTTAAAAAATGTGTTATAAAGGGTGTCTATTTTATATATTTTTTTAATTTTATGTAAAGCACATTGAGTTGCCCCTGTGTATGAAGTGCACTATATAAATAAAGCTGCTTTGCCATATTTACGCTTCATATTGACAGACAACTTCACCTGTGAGCTCTTATGTGCTGATCTAATATTGAAATGACACCCAAGAAAGTGTTCATTTACTTTTTAACCCTTACGCTTTTGTGAAAAGGGAAAAATCTATCACAGCACTTTCAGTATTGATGTATACCTACTCAAATTGAAGCTCAGACCGTTCAACTATACATCCCATCTGTGCAGCTGTAGAATCAAACTGTATTTGAACAAGTTCAGGACCCAAAAGCTAAAAACTTTATATTTAATTAAGACTTAATGAGGGAGTTAGTCTTCCAGGATTATTGCACTGTGCCACAGTCAGTTTATAAGTGTGATGGTGAGGGAGAAGAAACTGCTCCTGTGTCTGCTGGTTTTAGTGAACAGGGCTCTGAAGCACCACCTAGTGGGGAGAAGTTGGAACAGGTTGAGTTGAGAGTGTGAAAGGTCCGCTGTGGTTTTCTCTGCCTGTTTTCTGACTCTGGAGATGTACACGTGATAAATATCACCAGTGAATGTTAGACTGTGAGATGTTGATATAAAAATGAAACTTTATCACACATCTCCAAAATGAAAACGAAATATTTAAAAGCAGCTTTGAGTGTTTGTGTGTGTGTTTGTGTGTGTGTTTCAGCAAAAGTGAAATCTGCAGTTAATCATTTAACAAGCTTCAGTGTCAAATGACAGATTCCCACTGAAATGTTTAATGTGAAGACAGACTCACAGATGTTAGTGTACTGTTCTTGCTGCGTGTTATGTGCTTCGTGTACGTTATCACAGTTTAACAGTCAGTCAAACTCAGGTATCACACTTGAGCCAGGATCAGAGTGTCTTGCTCCCTTTATTTCCTTATTTTTTGTTGGCATACCACGAGTGAAACTGCAAACAAAAGACAATACAGAACCTTAGCAACACGCTGTAAAGAAAACTAATAAACAGTAATGATATTTAAAGAATAGCTAAAAAACTACATGGCACAAATTAGCCGTTTACCTTAACAGAAGCATAGACATATATACGTAGACGCCGCATTGACTGCTGCTGACGATTGGAGTGACGTGCCTACACGGCGGCCATCTTGGTACGGGGCCACTCGCTCCTGCAGCGCATTATGTCTATAGAGGAATGACTGTTTGCACCATGGTTTGCACTATTAAAAAGTGCTCATACATCGCTGAATGGTAATAAAAATAAATAAATAAAATTGCTGAATTGTCAAGACAGACAGACAGACAGATAAAGACATAAGTAGAACAAAAGGAACCCAGAAAACGTTTAGATGTGTTCAAGTCTTTATTTAGGAAATACTTGTAGGGTTACATTTCATTTGATTATTATTTTTATTATTATGTTGCTATTATCATTATATTATTATTATTACTATTATTATAATTTTGTTGCTATTATCATTATATTATTATTATCATCACTATTATAATTATATTGCTATTATCATATTTTCATTATCATTATAATTATATTACTATCATCATTGAATTAGTCCCAGATAGCAGAGTCATTGAAACAATGTTAAATCAACATTGTTTTGTCAATGTTAAGTCATTGAAACAACGTTGAACTCTGATGTTGATTCATCATTTTTGCACCCACAATTAATATTGAAACAATATTGATTTTCTAACTGAAGATCAACAGAATTTCAATGGTATTTCAACTAACACAAATGTTGAAACGTTGAAATTTCAACCTAACCATAGATCAACGTGCTTTCAATGATATTTCAATATTAAATATAATAATATTAAACTATAATAATTACTAAATATGCCTTTATAAAAATAGGCCAATAATACAAATCCTGCTTTATCTACAGTCAGGGTGTTATAGACATAGGCCTAAATATGATGGGCCTTATTAAACAGGTTTTTATCTAATAGCAAATGACAAATCCACACATTTTATTTTAAACAGTCATTTATTTAATCAATAAATTTCACAGCTTCTAAGGGCATCCAATCCCTCCTGACTGGTCTGGGGTGTAATGCAGCCTCTTCTGATCTGCCTGAGAAAAGGTTAATTCGTTTGCAGTCCCCATTTGTAGTGTCAGGGCATCTAAAACAGAAAACACAAGCAAAACACAAACTGTCAGTTAAATAGCTGTTACTGTATATGTCATTGTGCAAGTGGTGTGCAGATTCAGATATTAAAAAGAATCAAAAATAAGGCATAAAGTACTTTAAAGACTTGCTTACTTGATAAATGATGTGGATCAATGATCTGTAAAAAGGACAAAAAAGGTTAAGTAAACAGCAATTTAACATTAACAACCAACCACAGTCCTGATAACTCTACAGCAAGTGTTTTTGTGACCATGGAAACACACAGTGTATATGCTAACTTCAGACAGAAGAAAAGTGAACGTATCTTTTCAAATATCTCTTTAATTAATAAAATGGCTGCAAATTGGTCATATTGCTTTTAAATTGAGCGATAATATGGACTGTGTGTATCCTCGATCGCTGATCCTAGATAACATTGTCCTCATACAGTTAAAAAGATAAGCTATCTTAGCGAGCTACGCTAATGCTAACGCTAATCCTAACGCTAATGCTAACGCTATGTATACACTTCATCGATAATTTCACATCCTGTTTATTTAAAGCCAGCATTTCCACGAAATAAACCGGTAGGCCTACATAAATGCTTGCTTTATAACTTCTGAGTGTTTATGAAGCGCTTGAATGAACTTGCTGTGGTGCTGCATGAATGTGTGTATTAGTATATTATACTTATAAATTATAACTTATAAATTAATGGTAATGGTAAATTCTGACAGCATACGAATGACTGCATATAATGCTGCACTACCGTTTGGAGATTGGTCGACATTTCAGTGAATAATTCTACTTTTAGACTGTGGAGCACCTCTTACCTCCGTAGACATACATGTAGTACTGTCTCTGCTAACCCCGTACCAAGATGGCGGCGCTGTAGGCACGCCTCTCAACAGTCAATGCGGCGTCTACGTATATATGTCTATGAACAGAAGGCTGATACACATCGTTGCTAAGTAACGCTCACTTTACATCGGCTCTCAAATTACTTTTAACACATCACACGTTACAATACTAAACTTAACATTACATATTATATTATATATTACATCAAATATCAAATTAACAAACTTACAGCCATTGCTTTCGTGAGTATGAGAAAAGAAGATTCACTGACTGAGTGACCAGCCGTCTTTCTTACTGCTGGTTGATGTAAAGCACATTGAGTTGCCATTGTGTATGAAATGCGCTATATAAATAAAACTGCCTTGCCTTGCCTTGGCTTGCTACGTTTCTGCAAGTATAAACCGTTATGTAGCCTTCAAAATAAAATTCCAGATCGCTGTACTATAACTGAGCGTGTGTGTGTGTGTGTGTTTCTTATGCAGAATTTCTTACCATAAGTTTAATCTAATACATTCATTAAATCATGTCAAGTACCTTAAATCTTAAAATTTATTCTGAGAGCAGAACCATTAGTTACTGTCAGTTATCCTCCTCTCTGCTCAGGTGTGGTTGATTTCATCCTCACAGTCACAGCTCTGATCAGAGAAGTGTCTGTTTGATGTGTCAGGAGACACCAAATGGTTATAGTACGAGTTCTCCTCATCAATGTGTTCTCCTATCTCTCACTGATTTCAATATTTGAATGACTTTTTTATTCTTCACGATTAAAAAACTGATACAAGTAAAATACATGAACACACCTCTTGTCCAGATGTTTTTATATTCTTGTCATTGATGCAGCTTGTAAAGCAGTAACTGTTTTAAGTATCAATAAAGTTTGTTGTCATTATTTTGTTGTTTCTGAATGTTGTTCTTGAGAACTTTTGTGATTCTGATATCAAAAGATGCACAAAAGAGTCATAACAACTCCTCTCATATAAATAGATTTATTTACAATACGTACACATAATAATAAAAATGATATAGTTTTCTTATAATTCTGATGGATTCTCTGTCAGACTGATGATTGATAACAGTTGAACCAACTCAGCAAAGTCTTCATCCAGTGATGATGTTTGATACAGTGATACCTGACTAATATAATAGATCTTATTTCTGACAGCTATAATCAGTCCTGTGAGGACCCCGTTAGCACCACATGATGATGTGAGGACAGGTGTGTCTGTAGGTCCTCAGTCAGACAGTTGGTGGAGGAAGGTTTAAATGGACAGAATGAGACACATCACACAGATATGAAGGAGACTAAACCTGTTAGATGGAGACTGTTTAGACATCTTGACACAGAATGTAAGATGATTATAAAACCTTAAACATCATAATTGATGCTCCTGTTTGACATTAAACATAGTTTGTTTAGGACGATGGAAGCAGAAATAATAATGATGTGAACAATTAGTGCTGCAATAGCTTATTTCACTATTTCAATATATATATATAATATAAATAAAACTCTAATGACCCTCTTAGAAGGGGATCCTCCAGACAGACCTTGTTAGTCTGATTAGATGTTGATCTCCTCTCTCACACTCTCATCCTGCTGGGTTCTCTCAGGTGAAAAGGTCAGAGGTCATGTTGGATGTGCAGGAAAAAATCAGCTTCATGGACACAGAAAGTAAAAAGATGCAGTGACAGAAGTCTGCTCTCTGAGAAACACAACTTCTATACTGCTGCATGCATGTTTTCTGTCTCATGTTCTACTATCAGAATTAGAACAAAGTCTGAAGGCAAAGAAGATTCCAGCACAGACAATGAGTCCAGCTGCTGGCAGTCCAACGTAGAGGCCGATCCTTCCCTGACTCTCTGGTTGTGGTCTCTCAGTAGGTTTCTGAGGTTCTGGTTGATCAACAGCTGCTGTAAAGGACAGAAAAATAAGAATAATTGTACTTGTATTTAACAAATTATTATCCCAACATTCAACTCTCCTACTTGTGACACTTCACACTGTTGAACTTGGTGATGTTTGTGTCCACATACAGCAGATTTTTAACAACACAGTGTCTGCTGAGTGCAACCACACTCATAAAGTTTAGCAGTCCAGTCTGTACATCACTGATAACATGCATTAAAAAGGCTTTCTGAGTTTTAATTAATCATCTTACCAGTGACATTGAGGAGGCATCTGTCAGAACTCGTACCATCATTTGTGAACATGTCACACAGGTACAGACCCGAGTCATCAGTCCTGAGTCTGGACACATGAAGTCTGATTCGTCCTTCTCTGAGGGCGTCTTTGTCACTCTGAACTCGTCCTGCAAACTGTTCATCCTGAGACTCTGGGACCTCAACACCCTCATGTACATGATACAGGGCTGGGTCATTGTGATCAGTGATCAGTTGACAGTAGATACTCAGTGAGGTGGAGGAACTGTCAGGTTTGGTTGTAAACGTCCATTCCAGTGTGATGTTGTGGTTCTCCTCTGCCTGATAGAAGGTCTGAGGCACTTTCACTTCAAATGTTCCTGTTGAGGAGACAGAGAGGGAAACTGTTTAAATACACCAGTAAAAAGGTCATGCTTGATACCAATAATAAATACAATCTAAGCAATAATTGAATATAGATCATCTTCTCAACTGTAATGAAGAGTTTCTACTGGCTTTAATAGTTCTGTTGATGTTTTCACTGATATATTTTACAACTAAAGTCATCAAATCTTTTGACTTTTCTCTTTTTGGATGATGAAGTGAGGATGTAAACTAACCAGAGACACAGGAGGTCAGGCTGATGAGCAGAAGGATCCTGCAGATCATCTTCTCCCTGTGAGAGGAGACAGAGGAGAGGAGTCATGAACACATGAGGTCAAAGTTCAGTCATCACAGGTGTGAGAAGGAAAATCTAAAATATCAAACCTCCATTCTCATGTCAGAAACAATGTGGACTACAACCATAGACACATTAGTCATCTCTATTGTAGATTATTTTATCTTTGAATACATTTAACATTTTAAAATCTTCAGTTTCAAATGCAGTCAAATATTTCTGCCTCATGAAATTATATTTACTGCATCTGGATGTTAGAATAAAATGCAAACATAACATACTAATACATAATATGTTATAATGAGGACTGTAAATATATGTTCAATTAAATAAACATACAAAGCAGTTTTCTATTTCTATTGTTATCGAAAGATTTGAAGTTGACGAAGAAAAGGAAAAGGAAATCATACAATGAGAAAATAATAAAAACAAAGAATGGTAAAAAAAAGAATAAAAATGTAAAACTAAAAGAAACGGATTATCACAAAACTCTCTGAACACTCTTCTCAGTGATGCAATTAAAGATAATTGCATCCACGTTTCCCTCACTTGCGTCTTTTCCTCGAGGAGAGAGGAGACAAGGAGAGATGATTTTAGAGAAATGAGACGTCATTTCTTCCAAAGTGTCACTTGAAGCAACGTCTGTTTTTAATGACGGATCAGCTGTCAGTTGGCTTCAGTAGCTTTAACAACCTTTGACGGAGTTCGTTTCTACACACATGAACTGTGCCATGACTAATAAAAGTATGCAGTTATCACTGACAGGGCAGCAGTGTTTTCTCTTTGAAGGATGTTATATTATATATCTGACAGAATCTGAATGCATTGTTTAAAAACCCAGCATACTGACTGTGTTTTTCAACACTGACAGTATTTATCAGGCTAAATGTTTCAGGAAAAACTGATGATGTAACTCAATAAACTCATATCAAAGCCGACGCTCAGGAATGTTCAGCCTCGCATGAAAATGACGACAAATCATGAAAAATATAAATGTTGTTAAAAATGTGTCTCTTGCTGACAGACAGACTCTTCCTCATGTTAATTTTAACCATAACAATAGTTAACAGGGGAAATAACTATTTCTAATAAATGCGTTGTTCATGGTTATTTTGTTGATCAGATGAACAATTAACAGATTTTACCTAGATGGTGACTCAGAAAACAAAATATACTTTGTGAGTGACACACTTGAGTTTAATCTGTAATCTGTCTCCACTTCAGAATCAAACTGCACTGATGTATCTGATTAGTCTGATCAGCTGCAGCAGCCAATCAATAAATAAAGGAGTGTGCCGGTGTCGTGCCAAAAAGTGATCGGCCGGCTAAAGACTTCCGTGTTGACTGTTCTTATGTTTCCTCGCTCATAGCTCCTTAAACATCCTCCTCGATCCTCGGAGCCGAAATAAGAGAATTGGGACGTCCGTCCTTATGGCGTTTCGGATCAACCTCTGGTTCAAACGAGTATTGAGGAGCGAGGAGACATCAATTAAGAGAATTGAAAAGCACCCATCGTACAACGTGTTGGGGATAATTGTTCTGAGTTCCCAGCATGCCATGAGACAATGTGTTTACAGACATAAGTTAAAATAAATATGTTGTAAATCACCACAGATGTTATCTGATACTCAGTGATTAGTGCTACTGTTCTTTACTTACTCCACAAATATTTCTAGTAGTTTACAGTTTGTTACAATAGAAGAAGACATGTTGCACCGTCACTTAAGTTATGGCGTCTTATCATCCTGTGCACGAATTGTTATACCGCTACAGCGCGCAGGTGACAATGCAGAACAATCACGTACGCCTCTTTTCCTGCACGTGTATAAATAACTGCGCTGCAGTACACCTCAAACGTCCTGTCGGACGTGGCGCTGACAAAAAGACAAATTGTACCAAATAACATTGCTGCAGATGTTAAAATGAAAATATCACATACACAGCTCATCTAATGCCAGAGTTGTGTTCACACTGACATCATCGGAAGAACTCGATCAATTATAACAACAAATACGCACAATAATGTCTCATTCACATCTGTATGCTTTCATTTTGTAATTATGGACATGTTCAAAAAGTGAGTCTTCAGTACAGTTTACGATCTCAGACTAGTGTTCAATAACTAACAAAAGTTAGTCCCAGTGAAGTTAAATATGTGAGTTTTTAAACAAGTTTCTGACCTCAGGATATGATGATGTGCAGTGGAGGAAAGTAAACAAGTAGGCTACATTAACATGAGATTTTTCATGCAAGACTTTCACTTATAACTGAGCTGTTGTTGTTTTTTTTTTTTTTTTTTACATTGATGGATGTGAATAGTTCTTCCACCACTGTGGGTTATAAACCGTCCATATGAAGTCTTACCTTTGCTGTTTGTTTAATTCTTGATGAGAGTGAAAAAAGTGCAGAACTCAAAGTTCCCTTGTCCAGCTTTAAATCCTGAAGAGCTTTCATTAATATGCAGCTAAAATCTATGTTGATAGATCTGTTAAACTCGTTCACAACAGAATTGATTCTTGCTTCTGCGCTGGTTCTGCGCCGGTCCCAAACCCCCAACACTCTCTATACAAACCAGCTGGCACGAGATCCGCCCTACTTTGTCTGTGATTGGCTTACCCTGATATATTTACACCAATCGGAGCAAAGCACTCTACTATACGTACCATGCTACGTACTCTACCAAACCACGCAATCAAACTTAGAGATAGCCAATCAGAGGGAAGGGAAGGAAAAGGGTCACCACAAGTCACAACGCAACCTGTAAACGAGAAGGAAGGATAGAATAGAAAATACTTGATGGGCTGTTGGTTTTAAAGAAGAGCGTCTAGCAGCACATGAAGTTGATTTTGTTTCACTACTGTGCACACAACTTCAGTCAAGGCACAACATGCTTTCTTCTATAATGTCAAAGCCTTTCTAGGACTCCAGTTGTAAAGGTTTATTCCACCCAAATATTACTTTTGTCTAACTACTTACAGTTTTAAAGATTTACTCCACCCAAATACTCCTTTCAGTCTTGCAATTCAACTTTGTGGCTAAGATATGCATGTTTGTAGTTTGCATAATTAACATATTATCAGGTCAAATAAAGATGAAATAGCTCTTTTCAGTCACAAAATCTCAACCAGATATTTGAAAGGAGAGAGAGAGAAGACATAAGATATAGTCTATAGAAAATTGTTGGGGAGTGATGGTGCGCTCCGAGCAGTGCACAGGAAGTGAAGTGGCACCTCTCTCCCCTCTACAGTTTCCTATTCTGAGACTAAAAAACTAAATAGATATAACATGACTTTTCATGTTCAAACCCCAGATTGTGAAGTAGACAATAGCACTACCTACCCTTCTTTACTCAGTTGCTTGTCTATCCCTCTGCAAAATTTCTCCATTTCACTGAAATAGTGCCATGAATAGTGGCAGAATAATGCCATGAACAACTTCAGTCCACTGAGTTCACAGTGTTTATGTTTGTGTTGAAAATTACAATAAAGAATATGTTTTCTTTTTTATCAATAAAGATTGAGTCTGTTTGAGAGCAGCCTCACATGAACTCTGACTGCATAATCCGTCCAGGAGAGGTCATGTATATGAAAATTAATCGGATATCAAAAGTAAAAAAAAAAAAATAATACAAATTGTTAACACAGATGAGGAATTTAGACAAACACTAAAAATCTGCTACACAGCTGTGAAACACGATAAAATAGTAAAAACAAACAAAACAAGTTTTTCATTTTGTAAAAAAAACCAAAAATTCTAAGTAAGAAGAGCTTCCATAACTATCAATTGTAGACCGAAGAGAATGAAATTAGATGGACAACAGTTTAATCTGGAATGTGCAAATGTGTAAACATTACATTCAGTGTAGGAATACCCAATTTTGGTGAAATTCTGTCCACCAAGCAGAGTCCAGCACAGACAGAGAATACAGCTGCTGTCAGTCAGTCTGGTTGTGGTCCCTCAGTAGGTTTCTGAGGTTCTGGCTGATCAACAGCTGCTGTAAAGGACAGAAAAATAATAATAATTGTACTTGTATTCCAACATTCAACTTTCCTATTGTGACACTTCACACTGTTCATGTCCAAAATTCAAATGTGGACTGTTTGGGTTTGAACTTGGTGATGTTTGTGTCCACATACAGCATATTTTTAACAACACAGTGTCTGCTGAGTGCAAACCAAGTCATTAGTCCTGAGTCTGGACACATGAAGTCTGATTCGTCCTTCTTTGATGGCGTCTTTGTCACTCTGAACTCGTCCTGCAAACTCCTCATCCTGAGACTCTGGGACCTCAACACTCTTTTCTACATGATACAAGACTGAGACCCTGTTATTAACAGTCACCATGTAACAGTAGATGTTCAGTGAGGCGGAGGAACTGTCAGGTTTGCTTGTAAACGTCCATTCCAGTGTGATGTTGTGGTTCTCCTCTGCCTGATAGGAGCTCTGAGTCACTTTCACTTCAAATGTTCCTGTTGAGGAGACAGAGAGGGAAAGTGTTTAAAATACACCAGTAAAAAGGTCATGATTGATACCAATAATAAATACAATCTAAGCAATAAATGAATATAGATCATCTTCCCAACTGTAATGAAGAGTTTCTACTGACTTTAATAGTTCTGTTGATGTTTTCACTGATATATTTTACAACTAAAGTCATCAAATCTTTTGACTTTTCTCTTTTTGGATGATGAAGTGAGGATGTAAACTAACCAGAGGCACAGGAGGTCAGGCTGATGAGCAGAAGGATCCTGCAGATCATCTTCTCCCTGTGAGAGGAGACAGAGGAGAGGAGTCATGAACACATGAGGTCAAAGTTCAGTCATCACAGGTGTGAGAAGGAAAATCTACAACATCAAACCTTGATTCTCATGAAACAATATGGACTACAACCACAGATATATTAGTAATTTCAACAATAAATGACAACAACATACAATTTTTCTATGAACACATTTAACGTTTAAAAACCTTCAGTGCAGTGATGTATTTCTGTCACAAGATGGCGCCATTATTCTTTTTTGAACAGTGAAAGTTTGTCATAGCAGCTGCACATCAAAGTGAAACTAACTAATCTATACAAATATGTAGATACACTGTATATAGTTTTAAATTTAAGTGTCAAATGTAGAAACTACTCATGATGCAGAATGACTCGTCTGATTTTTAATAAACTGATCGAGGTCAATAACTCTAAATACGGCGTTTAGTTTACTTTGTTGGTTTCTCTCTAACAGGATTAAATGAATCAAAAACAACTTTCTGTAAGATCGATCACACACATTAACCTTCATGTCGGTTATCAATAGACTAAATGACGGAGCCAAAGGAGCAGATCAGATCAGCATGTTGGACGAGCTGAAAAAATAATTCAGACATGTTTCACATTAACAACCGGTCACAGTGAGTTTCATTATGCACTGACAAAACCTTTGATTGAGTTGAGAGCGTAACGGTGAGTCTCTGAGGTACTCCTCATCCTCAGCAGCACGAACGTTTCCGCATGATATGCCTCGATGACCAGTCTTTAGTAGACTATCTGCTATTCCTGTTTTTACATTTATATCATCAGCAGGAGTCTCGGTAGCTTTCCAGCTTCGGCTGCTGCAGACTGCACTTGTGTTTTGAGAATCTGTTGTAACTTCAACCTGCAAACTGTCCATGCTAAGACTGAGACCTCAACACCCTCATGTATATTGTGGTGAGACTTGGTGGGAGGCGGAGCAAGGACTCCTTAATTACTGATCTCATGCAGGTGTGGCAGGGAGGGGACAGAGAGAGGAGCAGTGAAGAGACTCACAGATGCGGCAGGTGGGGGTTGGAGCAACAGTCACGGCAGCACGGCACTCTGTCAGGAGGGTCTGGGCCGGGAGGGTGTCGTTCGCAGTGATTTAGAGCTGCCGGCGATGAAGACAGGTAGCCAGGGGAGTTAACCCTATAGACTAGGAGGGGAGGCTGAGTGCCTCCTGTAGCCAGACTTAGGGTCCACATTAGAGAGTGCTGGGCTGCCACAGCTCCCTGTGTAACACTGATTCTGCTGCTTACTGCTGCTTGCTGCTTCTGCTGTAACACTGACTCTGCTGCTTACTGCTGCTTGCTGCTTCTGCTGCAGCACTGACTCTGCTGCTTGCTGCTGCTTCTGCTGCAGCATTGACTCTGCTGCTCGCTGTGCTTGCTGCAACACTGCATCCAGTGCCTGCCTTCGCCGTCCAGCGAAGCCGTTGCCCCGGGGAGTTGGACGGCGACATAAACTCAGACCCCGGGGGAGGGTCTCGCCTAGAGGGCGAGTTAAGTGACATCACACTTACACCACACATGTTCATTTTATATTGTGTAATGTGTTGTCTTATCATTGTATGATTTTAATAGTGTGAGGGAGAAGTTATTGGGGGGTAGTGGCAAGCTGTGGGCGGGACATTTTATGGTTCTCCTTGGTGTGTGTTTGCAGTGCCTTAAGAGGGTGTAGCATGCCTTTTGCCTTATGCTAAAAGTTTAGCCGTGTGTAGTGATTCTTCAACTTAGCGTGCCGTGTTCCCCGGTGGGCCTTAAAGTAGTGACTAGCCTTGTGTGTAGTGGTTCTTCAATTGTGTGCTGAGATCCAACTTAAAGGGAGCCTATGTGTTTCCCCTTGACTGTCATCCTGACCTTGCCGTAACTCTCCACTCCTTTTTATGAATTATTCTTGCTGTTAATAAAGATTGTCCTTTTTGTACGCCACTCTCTCCACGGTGTGTTTGTTCAAGGTTCTGACATTCCTGGCATTCGTTGCCAAAGGTAACACCCATTTATATTACACTGGTGGCAGCGGTGGGATCTAAAAATGTCAGAACCTGAGAACGACGCAGCCCACCCTGAACTAGTCAGGAATCAAAATGCCCCCACACCATCAGCTACTAATAGGGCAATGTCTCGCCCAATCTTTATGCCTGAGACGTTTACTGGCATTGGGCGGGATTGGGAAGATTGGGCTGAGCAATTTGAAATGGCTGCTGATGTAAATAACTGGGATGAACCATTGAGACTAAAATTCATGGGTCTTTTACTATCAGGTCGAGCCCGTGAGGTTTACAGTGGGTTATCAGCAGCAGATAAAACTAGTTACACTTCACTGAAAAATGCTATGGGGAGGTGTCTGGACCCCAGTGATAGTGACGATTGGAACCGAGTTAACTTTTCCTCACGAAAGAGGCTTCACAATGAAAGTGTTCGTGATTTTGGTATCGCCCTGCGCCGATTGGTTGCTAGGGCTTACCCATTTGCAGACCCTAACACACAGGATTTACTGGCAAAAGACCATTTTATCAGTCACGTGGGCAGTGGCGATCTGCGCATTAGCCTTCGCAGTGCTAAACCTGCAACCTTAGAGGCTGCAATTAATTTGGCTTCAGAACTTGAGCTCATTAGGGGGCTGGAAAATAGCCACTTAGCCCAAGATGCTAAAGTCCGGGGGGTCTCAGAACAAAAAACTAAAGACAATGAACAGGTAGAAACTTTGCTTGGGGTGGTGGAAGGGCTGAGACAGGAGGTTAAATCCCTGCAGGCTGCTGTACAGGTGCTCAAAATAAATCCAACACACCCTGCTTCTACCCCGCTGGCTGCGTCAGCTCCTTTCCCCCAGCCAGCTAATGCACACAGCAGTGCAGTAGCTAAACAGGAGGTTATGCAGCGGGGGGGAGGATGTTGGGAGTGTGGCTGTAACCGGCACATACGACGCAACTGCCCATACCTACAGGGAAACTAGAGGGGGCGCGCACAGAGGGCCCAATGCCCGCCCCCCTTTCGTCAATGTCCACCTGGGCCCCTGAGAAGGCTAAGACCGGCTCTGGCTACCTTGCAGCCAAGATAGGTGGGTCAAGTTGCCATGTGTTGGTTGACACCGGAGCCACACGCTCTATTATACCTAAACAAACATGGCTGTCTTTCACAAAGGGAGGGTCTGATTTACAGGAGTATGCTGGGGATGCAAGAGCAGCAAATGGGGGGGCAATGCAGATCCTTGGGAGTTGGCAGGCAGTGTGTCAGTTCGATTCTTTGGCCTTGGTTACTGAATTTTTGGTGTCAGACATACCATCAGAAGAAATTCTGCTAGGTTTTGATTTCTTGTCCAGGTATGGCGCGGTGGTTGATCTTGGTAATAAGACTTGCCGGATAATGGGAAAAACATTTTCCCTTGTAGATCCCAATCCAACATCAGAACCCCAGACTGTTGTTGTCCATTCAGATACAGTCGTACCACCACGCAGTGAAGCTATAATTTCAGGTATGGTTCGAAGTGCTTGGGGGGATTACGCAGAGGGGATGTTGGAGCCCTTGCCAGCTCTGTCGAAACACTGTGATTTACTTGTAGCCCGGGTGGTCTGTAAAGTAGAGAAGGGAACATTACCGATCCGGGTTATTAATGTGACTAATGATGCTTTGACATTAAAAAAGGGCATGAAAGTGGGTACGCTTTTCACTGACATAGAAATAGATGGTGTGGGAGGGTGTATGGGGGAGGGGGAAGACATTGTGCAGCCATGGACAGTGGATAGTCTCATGAGTCAGTTTGGGGTGGAAAGTAAGGGTCTCTCACCCGAACAAACCCAGGCAGCAAAACAGTTGTTGCACAGGCATCTTCCTGTCTTTAGCCAGGGTGAGACCGACCTGGGCAGGACCCATTTGACAATGCATGAAATTGAGACAGGTGATGCTAGGCCCCTTAAATTACCCCCACGAAGAATCCCTCTCCATTTGCAACAGGAGGTAACTGATAACCTGAAACAAATGCTTGACAGTGGCATCATTAGACCTTCATGCAGCCCTTGGGCAGCACCTGTAGTCTTGGTGCGAAAGAAGGGGGGTGGGCTCCGATTTTGTGTCGACTATAGGAAGCTTAATGATGTTACTTGTAAGGATGCATATCCCCTCCCAAGAATAGATGATGCCCTAGACAGTTTAAGCCATGCCTGCTGGTTCTCCACTCTCGATTTAGCTAGTGGATACTGGCAGGTAGAGGTTGACCCCAAGGATCGTCACAAAACTGCCTTTATAACACGGCAGGGGCTGTTTGAGTTTAATGTTTTGAGTTTCGGCCTCTGCAATGCACCCAGCACATTTCAAAGGCTTATGGATTTAATCTTAGCAGACCTACAGTGGACGACATGTTTGGTGTATTTGGACGACATTATTGTGTTTGGGCGCACATTTCAGGAACATCTAGCTCGTTTGGATGAGGTGCTTGTGAAACTTAAACAGGCTAATCTGAAAATTAAACCTTCTAAATGCAATCTGTTTTCCACTCAGGTTCACTACTTGGGACATGTCATTTCTGCTGAGGGGGTGATGGCAGATCCTGCCAAGGTTGCTGCAGTAAGGGAGTGGCCTGTCCCAAGGAACCAAACTGAAGTTCAGAGTTTTGTAGGGTTGGCCTCCTATTACAGGCGTTTTGTGAAGGGTTTTGCAGATATTGCTCGACCTTTACACCAGCTTGGGGAAAAGGGGAAGCGCTTTCAGTGGACTGAAGATTGTCAGTGGGCATTTGAACAACTTAAAACCAGCCTTATTACTGCCCCTGTGTTGTCATATCCAGACCCCAGCAAAACATTCATTTTAGATACTGACGCCAGTGACGTGGGGATTGGGGCGGTCCTGTCGCAGGAAGAGGGGGGTTACGAACGAGTGGTTGCATATGCCAGCAGGGCACTTACCAAACAGGAGCGTAAATATGCTACCACAAAGAAGGAACTTTTGAGCATGGTCGCATTCACTAAACATTTCAAACATTATCTGCTAGGTAAGGAATTTGTTCTACGCACCGACCACAACTCCTTACGGTGGCTCCACAATTTTCAGGGGCTTGAAGGGCAGTTGGCTCGCTGGATTGAACAGCTCGCTAATTTTCAATACAAAATTGTGCATCGGCCAGGAAAGCTTCATAAAAATGCTGATGCTCTTTCGAGGTTGCCAATCTTAAGTAATGGGGAGGGGCTGGGTCCCGAGACCCTAGATAACGCAGTGTTAAAGGGTATTTCAAGAGTGTGTGCTGTGCAGGAAATCCCCCATGTTCCCCCTGGTGAAAGCATTGAAATAGATGAGCTAGCCCAAGCACAAATGGATGACAGTGATTTGCGACAAATAATTGACTGTAAAACACAGGGAGAGCACTGTCACGTACCAGATGACCCCAACTTACAGAAGTACGCCCCTGTTTGGGATCAGCTACATGTGAGGGGCTCTAGGTTAGTGAGGGTTCCCCCAGCACATTCTGACGCTGCGTCTCAGGTACAGGTAGTTCTCCCTTACTCCCTGGTATCAAAAGTTTTGACACAGCTACACGGTGACACTACAGGAGGTCATTTAGGAGTGCAGAAGTTACAGGGGAAAATTAAAGACCGTTTTTACTGGCCAGGGTGGTTTGGAGATGTGAAGCAGTGGGTGAAAGACTGTGTAGATTGCTCCTCTCGTAAGACCCATGGTAAACCCCCCTGTGCCCCTTTGCAACCTTCTGTTACATCCAGACCCTTTGAACGGGTGGCATTGGATATATTGGGCCCCCTCCCAGAAACCCCCAGTAAGCATAAGTATATTCTGGTGGTAGGAGACTATTTCTCAAAATGGACTGAAGCCTTTCCCCTCCCTAACCAGGAAGCTAGCAGCATTGCTAAAGTGCTAACAGAGGAGTGGGTGTGCCGTTTTGGAGTTCCCCGCAGCATTCATTCAGATCAAGGTCGTAATTTTGAATCCACCTTATTTAGGGAATTGTGCAGGCTTTTGAAAATTCACAAGACGCGTACATCCCCTTATCATGCCCAGTCTGATGGTCTCATAGAGCGCTTTAACCGCACACTGTTGTCCATGCTTTCATTATTTGTAGAGGATAATCAGTTAAACTGGGACACCTTGCTACCTTATGTGATGCTGGCATACCGGAGTAGTGTTCATGCTAGCACTGAGTTTACCCCTTACAAAGTTTTGTTTGGGCGGGAGATTGTGCTTCCTATTGACATCATGCTGAACCTGGAGTCTGAGGAACCATTTTCTTCTGTTCATGATTATGTTACCAGGCTCAGTGAGACATTATCTACGGTTGTAGCTGCAGTTAAAAGACATCAGGCCAGGGCCTCAGAGAGACAGAAAAAGTCTTATGACTTCAGGGTCAGTTTTCAGTACTACTCTGAGGGAGAGTTAGTCTGGGTACATAACAAGGCTAGAAAGCGAGGACTTTGCCCCAAATTACAGAGGAGGTATAAAGGCCCTTTTAGGGTGATAGAGAGAGTGACAGATGTGCTCTATAGGCTAATGCTGGTGGAGGGAGGCTCAGAGTGTGTGGTGCATTTCAACAGACTTAAGCCCTATACTTCTCCTTTAGTAACAGGTGATCCAGTGTCCCAGAGGGCTGACCGATCCATCCCCCCGCCAGCCAGACTCCAGAGGCAACGGCGCCCAGAGGTGCAGCTTGGTGCCAGTTGGGTCCACCATCGCCATCCAAGCCAGGACGGCCGGACAGCAGTGGGACCGTCAGGAGGACAGGCGGGTGGGAGCCGCGCTTTGAGGGATGCTGGAGGCACACAGGAGGGGCCATCAGGGGACTCATCGGCCTCTGGACCAGCGCCATCCTCCAGCGTGACTGCACCCTGTCCGGGTCAACAGGAGCGAGGACCTCCGGGAGGCTCATCATTAACTGAGGAGGGACGTCCAGCACGCCAGCGGAGACCACCAGTTTGGTCTCGAGATTATCGGATGTCATCATAGGGACTCGAGGACGAGTCTTTTACGTCAAGGGGGGGGGGAGTGTGGTGAGACTTGGTGGGAGGCGGAGCAAGGACTCCTTAATTACTGATCTCATGCAGGTGTGGCAGGGAGGGGACAGAGAGAGGAGCAGTGAAGAGACTCACAGATGCGGCAGGTGGGGGTTGGAGCAACAGTCACGGCAGCACGGCACTCTGTCAGGAGGGTCTGGGCCGGGAGGGTGTCGTTCGCAGTGATTTAGAGCTGCCGGCGATGAAGACAGGTAGCCAGGGGAGTTAACCCTATAGACTAGGAGGGGAGGCTGAGTGCCTCCTGTAGCCAGACTTAGGGTCCACATTAGAGAGTGCTGGGCTGCCACAGCTCCCTGTGTAACACTGATTCTGCTGCTTACTGCTGCTTGCTGCTTCTGCTGTAACACTGACTCTGCTGCTTACTGCTGCTTGCTGCTTCTGCTGCAGCACTGACTCTGCTGCTTGCTGCTGCTTCTGCTGCAGCATTGACTCTGCTGCTCGCTGTGCTTGCTGCAACACTGCATCCAGTGCCTGCCTTCGCCGTCCAGCGAAGCCGTTGCCCCGGGGAGTTGGACGGCGACATAAACTCAGACCCCGGGGGAGGGTCTCGCCTAGAGGGCGAGTTAAGTGACATCACACTTACACCACACATGTTCATTTTATATTGTGTAATGTGTTGTCTTATCATTGTATGATTTTAATAGTGTGAGGGAGAAGTTATTGGGGGGTAGTGGCAAGCTGTGGGCGGGACATTTTATGGTTCTCCTTGGTGTGTGTTTGCAGTGCCTTAAGAGGGTGTAGCATGCCTTTTGCCTTATGCTAAAAGTTTAGCCGTGTGTAGTGATTCTTCAACTTAGCGTGCCGTGTTCCCCGGTGGGCCTTAAAGTAGTGACTAGCCTTGTGTGTAGTGGTTCTTCAATTGTGTGCTGAGATCCAACTTAAAGGGAGCCTATGTGTTTCCCCTTGACTGTCATCCTGACCTTGCCGTAACTCTCCACTCCTTTTTATGAATTATTCTTGCTGTTAATAAAGATTGTCCTTTTTGTACGCCACTCTCTCCACGGTGTGTTTGTTCAAGGTTCTGACATTCCTGGCATTCGTTGCCAAAGGTAACACCCATTTATATTACAATATGATAGAGGACTGAGACATCAACTTTCACTCAAGATAAAAAGTGTAACTTGTTTGGCATGGAACTTCTCTTACTATATGCATTTAAACTGTCTGTATGTTTTATGTCTTTCTTTATATTCCTCTGTTAAACTAAGACGATACAGCACTGGCTTTGCATATGGAGATAATATACATTAAAAGGTTAGTAAAAGGATTAGATATAGAATTTTGGATATTAGAAACATGCTTGAGTTACGAATTGTCATTTCTCTCCGGACCTTCCAAATGAAAACAATGTTAGGTATTTTAATCACTTTACTAAAATAAGCTGTATCACTCCTTCAGGTCAGTTTTTAACTATTCTACCAAACGGTTGATATATTTGTCTTACCCTCTCTCCAAAACTCCTTACTGTCTCCATTGCTATTATAGAAGAAGACATGTTGCACATTGACTCAAGTTGAGTGCACTGTAGTTAAACAAAATCAAGTTCATGTGAAGCAAGACGCTCCAAGAGCCAATAGACCATACCTCCGCCTCTCCTCTATTGGCTGCGAACGCACATATGAGATTCAAATCCTATTATGGAGACGCCTCTGATGTGTTAGAGGCGTCTCCATTGGTTAGGATTAGAACAACAATAGGATAAGCCAATCACAGGCAGAGTAGGGCGGGTTTTGTCAATATTTTGAATGAGGGCAGGTGTGAGAGACGGTTATTTAGGAGAAATGCAGAATCAACACTGAAGCAGTAAGTTCTGTTTTGAACGAGTTTAACAGATCTGTCAAAACAGATTTTATCCGCATATCAATGAAAGCTCTTCAGGATTTAAAGATGGACAAGAGAACTTTGACTTTGGGACTTGTTTCACTCTCATCAGGAAATTAAACAAACAGCAAAGGTAAGACTTCATATCATGGATGGCTTATATATAACTAATCATCAGTAGTGGAAGAACTATACTATATCTTTACATTTATTTAATTAAAAGTATCAATGTAAAATATACTCAGTTATAAGTAAAAGTCGTGCATGAAAAATCTCATGTACTACTTTACGTTCCACCACTGTGCATCCTTATAGCCTGAGGTCAGAAACTTTCTAGGGGTGTAACGATATACCGATCTACAGCGATACGTCGCTTTAATGACCAATTGCATCGATGTAAAATGAAAACATCCATCAGACATCGATCATTTAAGACCCGCTTTTATTTTGAAATTTCCCTGGCAACTCTGTCTCCGCATGAGCGCGCACACCTCCAAACAACAGAAAATCACCAGAAAAAACGTCTTAAGTTATCCTGAGCAGCTTTTTTCCCACAAAAATCGAAGCTTGATAAGCGCAGTTTCAGGAGCAGGAACACACACCAATTAGCCTACACCCTTTCCGGCTCCTATATAAACAGACCTAACAGCTTCCCCTCGTTCACTCCAGGCAGGGAGTTCCTGTCCTCTGAAAAGAAGCCAATGCGGAAGTAACTTAGAGCTGCATTCTATCAAAAGGCCACCAGGGGGCGATCGTTTTGTGTTCAAAAGACTTCCGGCTCTATACAAGTCAATGGAGAATTCACCAACTTCTCACTTGATTTCTAACCTCAGTAAACGTTTTCAAAATGTGTTTATGGTCTCAATCGCTAGTTTAAAGCCTTCTTCAATGCAGTATGATGTTCATTTGTGAAATTTTGGCCTCTCTGATTTTATATTTGACGATAAAGCAGGGTATGCATTAGGGCGTGGCTACGTCCTGATTGACAGGTTGATTGACCAATGTCCTCGAGATCCAGCCCTCGCAACCAATCACAGCCTCCCCGCTCCGCCGTTGGTCCCGCCCATACGTCCGTCCATGACTCCGCCTCATGCCCATATAAGTAGAATCCGTGTTCATTTTTTCCCAGCATGCACCTGAAAATTTCAAGATGGCGCTGCCTAGATTCGATACTATTGGCTTCCGAGCAGCAGTCCACAAACCAATGTGTGACGTCACGGATGTTACGTCCATTTCTTATATACAGTCTATGGTTCACTCTCGCTTCCGAGTTTCCCTGCCCCCTGCCCCCTAGGCTGTTCTTCTGTTCTTCTCTCCTCTCTTATAGGTTCCTGTGGGTTCGTCACTGCCCGGGTGCAGCGGCGGATCCTTCGTCCGACCTCCCCACACCGCATCAAGAATCACCGTATCAAAAATCACTGTATCAAAAATCGTTCCACATCAAGAATACACAATTCATTCAAATTCTGGAACCTATAAGAGAGGAGAGAAGAACAGAAGAGAGGGCGGGGGGGAGGGAAACTCGACAGCGAGAGTGAAGGAGGGGGACGCTGTTGGGTCTGTTTATATAGGAGCCGGAAGGGGTGTAATTGGTGTGTGTTCCCACTCCTGAAACTGCGCTTATCAAGCTTCGATAAATTGATTAGATCGGAAGTTTATCTGCAGCTTGCGGAAACCAGATCTGACTGATTCTCCATCAAACCCCCGCTAGTCTGCGCTGGTGCCTCTCACAGAGCCCAGCAGACCCTCAGAGCATCAGAGTTTCTGGGGGAATTGGGATTGTTTCTGACATGTGAATGGAGGTTTGATGTTTCAGTTTTTCCTTCTCACACCTGTGATGACTGAACTTTGACCTCATGTGTTCATGACTCCTCTCCTCTGTCTCCTCTCACAGGGAGAAGATGATCTGCAGGATCCTTCTGCTCATCAGCCTGACCTCCTGTGTCTCTGGTTAGTTTACATCCTCACTTCATCATCCAAAAAGAGAAGAGTCAAAAGATTAGATGACTTTAGTTGTAAAATATATCAGTGAAAACATCAACAGAACTATTAAAGCTAGTAGAAACTCTTCATTACAGTTGGGAAGATGATCTATATTCAATTATTGCTTAGATTGTATTTATTATTGGTATCAATCATGACCTTTTTACTGGTGTATTTTAAACACTTTCCCTCTCTGTCTCCTCAAAAGGAGCATTTGTAGTGAAAGTGACACAGAGCTCCTATCAGGCAGAGGAGAACCACAACATCACACTGGAATGGACGTTTACAACCAAACCTGACAGTTCCTCCTCCTCACTGAACATCTTCTGTGACATGTTGACTGATCACAATGACCCAGTCCTGTATCATGTACATGAGGGTGTTGAGGTCCCAGAGTCTCAGGATGAACAGTTTGCAGGACGAGTTCAGAATGACAAAGACGCCCTCAGAGAAGGACGAATCAGACTTCAGGTGTCCAGACTCAGGACTGATGACTCTGGTCTGTACATATGTGAAGTGAAAACAGATGACGGTGTGAGCTCTGACAGATGCAACCTCAATGTCACTGGTAAGATGATTCAGTAAAACTCAGAAAGCTTTTTAATGCATGTTATCAGTGATGTACAGACTGGACTGATACACTTTATAAGTGTGGTTGGACTCAGCAGACACTGTATTGTTAAAAATATGCTGTATGTGGACACAAACATCACCAAGATCAACAGTGTGAAGTGTCACAAGTAGAAGGGTTGAATGTTGGGATAATAATTTGTTAAATAAAAGAACAATTATTATTATTTTGTGTCCTTTACAGAAGCTGTTGGTCAGCCAGATCTTCAGAAATCTATTGAGAGACCACAACCAGAGAGTCAGTTAAGGACCGGCCTCCATGTTGGACTGACAGCAGCTGTACTCGTTGTCTGTGCTGGACTCTGCTTTGCCTTCATACTTTGTTTAACTAAATGTCCTGATAAGACAGGACATCGTTTTAAACCACTTCTCTCCTCAAGTAAATCAAGTAAACGTGAACAGACCGCAGTGAATATGGCGGTGTGACAGTTACCTTTCTCATCACTGATTTTCTCTGCACATCCAACCTGACCTCTGATGTTTTGAGCCTGAGAGAACACAGACGATGAGAGTGTGAGAGAGGAGATCAACATCCATTTACACCCATCAGGACTAACAGGACTACTATGACCCTTTTCTATCAAAGTGGATGTAAATAATAAGAGTAAATAATGCACCAGTGTCAATGACAGTTCTTTATGTTTGGCACAAATTGTAACATAATCTATTTAATTTGTAAAATATCAAATCGAATTTAATAATGAATTCTTTCCTTGTACAGTTTATAATGCTTACATATTGTAAATGAATTATTGTTTCTATGAGAGATGTTGTTATGACTCTTTTGTGTCTTTTAGTCCATCTTGTTGCCAAGGTTACGATTTCCTTTTTAATTGTAACCACGTTATTAACCTTAAGTGTAGTTGTTTTTCAAACAGAACTGTTTTAGCTTTAATAGAAAGTGAGAAACAAACACTTCAGTCCATTAAACCACTGTGTTCAGACATTAATAAATATAAAACAAAATACTTGCATGTTTCTGTTTTTAAGTATTACCAGCAGCATATATCTTGTACTGAATCCTCTGAAGTTCTGGTCATGAAGTCTTCTTTTGGTCATTGATGAGAAAACTTGTACGTCTTTATTCTTGACACTGCACGGTCATAAAGGTTCCTCTGTCCATCAGCTTGTTTGTCATTTTCTAGTTTTACAGGAAGGACCTGGTTTTTTGTTGTTTTTTTTGAAATTTTTCAGAATGAGCCCAAATGTTGATTTAGCCAAACCCGCTACCTTCTTTTTTAAATTGTATGTTTTTATGTTTCCAATTTTTACTGTGCAATTGTACTTTTTTCTTTTTTATTATAATTGGGTTTTACATTTATTTGTTTGAATTGTATTTTTTATGCTTCCAATTCTTACTGTTAAATAATCTATTTTGTTTTGTATATGTATATTTGTATATTTTATATGTATATATTTTTTAAATTTTATGTAAAGCATATTGAGTTGCCCCTGTGTATGAAGTGCACTATATAAATAAAGCTGCTTTGCCCTGTTTACGCTTCATATTGACAGACAACTGAGCTGTTATGTGCTGATCTAATATTGAAATGACACCCAAGAAAGTGTCCATTTACTTTTTAACCCTTAAGCTTTAGTGAAAAGGGCAAAATCTATCACAGCACTTTCAATATTGATGTATACCTACTCAAATTGAAGCTCAGACCGTTCAACTATACATCCCATCTGTGCAGCTGTAGAATCAAACTGTATTTCAACAAGTTCAGGACCCAAAAGCTAAAAACTTTATATTTAATTAAGACTTAATGAGGGAGTTAGTCTTCCAGGATTATTGCACTGTATCACAGTCAGTTTATAAGTGTGATGGTGAAGGAGAAGAAACTGCTCCTGTGTCTGCTGGTTTTAGTGAACAGGGCTCTGAAGCACCACCTAGTGGGGAGAAGTTGGAATAGGTTGAGTTGAGGGTGTGAAGCATACATAGACGCCGCATTGACTGTGGAGAGGCGTGCCTAAAGCGCCACCATTTTGGTACAGGGCTAGCAGAGGCAGTAGTGCATGTATATCTACGGAGGTTAGAGGTGCTCCACAGTTTCAACGTAGAATTATTCACTGAAATCTCGACCGACTTCCAAACTGTCTGTCTACGTCTACCTGTCTGACATTTGTACCAAACAACCCGTGCTGACAATTGAGCAATTTTATGTATTTATTTTTATTACAATTGAGCGATGTATGATCACTTTTTAATAGTGCAAACACGTCATTCCTCTATAGACATAATGCGCTGCAGGAGAGAGTGGCCCTGTACCAAGATGGCCGCCGTGTAGACACTACGCTCCAATCTTTTTATTTTTTTTATTTTTTTATTTTTTATTAAGACAATAAGACAAACAACACATACAACACAACAGACAAAAACAAAAAAACAAAACACAAACATAAAACAGTCAGAGGTTTTTACAAATCATTGGCACAAAATTTCTCCATAATAAAGTATGTTTTGGCAGCTACGCTCCAATCGGCAGCAGCAGTCAATGCGGCGTGTACGTATATATGTCTATGGTGTGAAAGGTCCACAGTGATTTTTCTCTGCCTGTTTTCTGACTCTGAATGTGTACAGATGATTAAAGGCGGGCAGGTCAGCACCGAGGACCTTTGATCACTGATGAACATCTAAATATCACCAATGAATGTGGTTAGACTGTGAGTGATGTTGCTATAAAAGTGAAACTTTATCACACATCTCCAAAATGAAAGCAATATATTTAAAAGCAGCTTTGAGTGTTTAAACATGTTTCAGCACAAGTGAAATCTGCAGTTAATCATTTAACAAGCTTCAGTGTCAAATGACAGATTCCCACTGAAATGTCTTAATGTCACATGTTCTGCCTCCGCTGGTCTTTAACACAAATCTGTTAGTTGTCTTATTACTCAAAGTATCTAAAACTAAAAATTGTATTGATTTATTTTTTATGTACAAACTTTAATTTATTTGCAGCCAATATGGATGTATTTACTAAGTGAGCTGATTTAAGTTACACCCCCATCCAAACTGCTCCAGATGTGAATGGACTTTGGCAGCAGAGACAGATTTTCAGGTCTTGGCTCACTTCTTACAATCTGTTGATTTCATCCTCACAGTCACAGCTTCGATCACAGAAGTGTCTGTTTGATGTGTCAGGAGACAACAAATGGTTACAGTTTGAGTTCTTCTCATCAGTGTGTTTTCCTATCTCTCACTGATTTTACAGCTTGAAGACACTTGAAACTTGTCATAGATGAGTAATCAATAAGAGAGATCAGCAAGATACTGTAAAGTTATAGTCTAAACAAACATCTGCAGTATGTGTGTGTAGTTTTTGTCTCCTGAGTTTGATGTTTGTGTTGTTGAGCAGCCGATTCTCAAGTCCAGAGTGTTGAAGCCTTGAATGTCAGAACAGTCTCATCAATAAATATGCAATAATAAAATCATAATACTATAACAAATTAAATAAGCTATTCAAGTAATTTCATGTGATACACACCACAAATAAGTTACATGTTTCTGCAAGTTGATCTCAGTTTTAACCACAACCTTGAGCTCCAACGCGTCTGTATGTTTTAGCCAAGTTACAACAAATCACACAGACTTTACTGCTTATTATTACTCTCAGTTTGCTGGAGTGGTACATACAGTATTAGATTTACATGTTTTATCATATTTATTTAATACATTAAACACAAGATATGTTTATGAAGGGATGGACATGAGGAGAATTTTCTCACAAGGTGTCTCAGTAAAAACAGCAGCTACATGTTTGTGAGCTTTCTTTACTTCATGTAAGATAATGAGCAGCCAACCAGCTAATGTTAGCACTGAGTTTAAAGACTTTTCACTATTTTCTTGTTTAACATTGCTGTTAATAATTAAAGCAGATAATTACTGATAACAATATGAACACTTATGAAAAATGGCTTCTATTTCTGACACATGGTTGAATCTTTGCAGCAGGAAGGAAAAGGACAGATTTAAACATTTTGAATGGCACCTTCATAAAATTGGGCAGCAGTGATCCACCCAGGCCCAGCCACCTGCACCTCCACTAACACACACCTGTAAGTAAAGGATGTGAATACCTCTGACTACAGCTGAGTTTTGTGCCTCATTGCATGACTCTCTGGTCTCAGTGCTGCTTCTGTCACAAGAAACAAGTTCAATTAACAGCAGTGACTCTAAAGTTTTTGACTCAGTCATTCATGAAAAACTTTCCTAAACTGACATGAGAACCTAAATATCACCAAGTTCTTCTAATGTCAGTTATTAGTTTCTGATTTGTTATTTTCAATGCTTTCAATATTTTAATGACTTTTCAAAATTCTTTGTGATTTAAAAAAAACAAATATACTTGAACACACCTCTTGTCCAGATCTTTCTATATTCCTGTCATTTATGCAGCTTGTAAAGCAGTAACTGCTCGAGTATCAATAAAGTTTCTTATCAATATTTTGTTGTTGCTTAACGTTGTTCTTGAGAACTATGGTGCAAAAAAAGACGCACAGAAGTGTCACAACAACTTCTCTCATATGAATAGATTTATTTACAATATGTACACATAATAATACCAATGATACAGTTTTCTTATAATTCTGACGGATTCTCTGTCAGACTGATGATTGATAACAGTTGAAGTCTTAATGTTTGGTAATACTGATGTAAGTGATTGATGCTTCAGTCACTTATTTCACCATTTCAAAATAAAACACACAAAACTCTGACAACTTCTTTTCTACTGCATCCATGTCTTGTGTCTTATCAGGAGAACAAAGTCTGCAATATAGAAAAGATGACACATGATACAATAATGAATAAAAATGTGCAAGAATTAAATATAAAATTTACAACATCAAACCTTGATTCTCATGTCAGAAACAATGTGGACTACAAGCACAGACGCATGAAACATTTCCATTGTAGCTTAGTTTAAAATGTCTTAGTGCAGTTGTTTATTTCTGTCACAAGATGGCGCCAAACACCTCTCTTCAATAGTGAAACTAACAAATCACCACAGATATGCACATTAAATCCAATATGAAGTTTGATCCCAAGAGCAGGAACTGTTTCTATAACACACACACACACACACACACACACACACACACACACACACACACACACAGTCTTCATTCTCAATCAATAACAGATTCAGAGGACAACAGTTCAGAGGCCTGTACTACGAAGCTGGATTTTCTCTTATCGAGGTAACTTCAGGGTTAACCCTGGGTTTTCCGTACTACGAAGCTGGTTCACTTCTTACCGGGGTAAATCACCATGGTAACTTATGAACTTATTAAGAACCTGTCAACATTGGTGCGCGGATCGCGAGAGGAGCGTGTAACAGTCGAATATATGAAATGTGCCTTTAACGTGTGTCGCTCAACAGTGATGTCATCAAGCAGTGTCTATTGGTTATTGAGCTAGTTGAGAGCGCGCACTACGCTGGTCGGATTGTGTATATGCGAGTTCCTGCTTTCTTCTCTATCTCTCAACTCAAGTGACGATAATAAGTCCGTGTGGTAACTATTTTTGTTCATGTATGAAGATATAGTGGCCGTACAACCGGGCTTGGTAAGGTTGGAGTGTTTTAAGTTTGTGTATGAATAAACGACGAACATTTGTGAAATCCCACACACGTGAGTCCCTCTCACTCCAAGCTACACACAGACCCAAAATCGTCACAAGTGGCGCCCGAACATCTTTTTCCTGGACCTTTCATCGACGACCAGTTAAGTTATACGAAGCAGGTCGAGTTTCATCGAGTTTTTCAAACTTTTTGGACTGAACTACGTTGCCGGCGGCGACATCAAAGGCGTGGACGAGCCAGCGCGGCGCGCTGCAACGCGGACGGAGATGGAGACGCTGCTCTCATCTGAACTTGGAAGCTGGAAGCGACGGTTCGCGGGGTTTCTTCGGGAGGCTGCTGCGGGTGTTTCGGCCGAGACGACTGCGGCTCCTGGTATGTTCAGCTTCGGCTTGCGGCTCCCATGAACTGTGTGTGACGGCTTCTCCGGTTCTTCATAAGGGACTCTCCTCGTCTCTCCTTCTCCCGTCGCCTGCTGCTCTCTCCGCCCGCGGTTTTCTTCACGTGCCTGGACTGTCTTTGCTGGAGCAATGTCAAGTGCGCAGACCGTGAGATTTGACGAAGTTATTAAAGAAAGGAAAAAAAAAACTGAACTGTACTACTGCTACGGACCCCTCAGGGTTGCAACAAAAAAACAAAAACATGCAGACTGTTAGTGGTATGATGTGTTTGTGATTTGCACCTTTTTGTGGCTTTATTCATCACCTACAATTTGAGTAACAGTATTTGGTTGCAAGGGAAGTTATATTGATGCTAATGTTGTTTTTCATTTTCTTCTTGCATTAACTGTAGTGGGTGTTTTGAATTTCAGGTTTCTCCTTTTGCATAGGATTATTTTTAAAGGAGTAGGCTACTGCTTAGTTGTGCCTCATCACATTATACTACTAGTCTAGGTGGTTATGTAAACCCAAGTTACAGTTATTGATTTACGACAAAAAGTGTTAAATGCCGCCCTTCTGTGGTTAGGGTTTTGCAGTATTCTGCTCAACAAAAGCAGTTGTCTTATTTCATGAGACGTTAATTTTATTACTATGTTCTTTAAAAGAAATTTTAAATAAGGGAATTTCATAAGGTACTTTTCTTTAAAACCTGAGTTTAGTTTTTGACTAACTGTGGCCTTTCATTTTACTTGGTACTGACATGTATGCCAGTTATCTAAATGATTCACTGTATCTCACTCTGGTCCCGACAACTTAGTTGCATTGTCATGTATGACAAGTATACTTAGTCCAGACTGTATCTCAGTACGTACGGCTGGGGACAGCCTTTGTCTTACCAGGGGGGAATATGTAACAGTCGAATATATGAAATGTGCCTTTAACGTGTGTCGCTCAACAGTGATGTCATCAAGCAGTGTCTATTGGTTATTGAGCTAGTTGAGAGCGCGCACTACGCTGGTCGGATTGTGTATATGCGAGTTCCTGCTTTCTTCTCTGTCTCTCAACTCAAGTGACGATAATAAGTCCGTGTGGTAACTATTTTTGTTCATGTATGAAGATATAGTGGCCGTACAACCGGGCTTGGTAAGGTTGGAGTGTTTTAAGTTTGTATGAATAAACGACGAACATTTGTGAAATCCCACACACGTGAGTCCCTCTCACTCCAAGCTACACACAGACCCAAAATCGTCACAAGCGCTTAGGAGAGAATGAGCTTTTAGGGATAGATGCAATTTTTTAATTGGCCAAAATATATATTTAAAAAATAATCATTGAGGCACATGAGGGATATTATTCTGTAGGTTTGACATCCTGAGATCAAAGTGTCAGGGAGCATAATAACTGTATTTATTTATTGTAACTGTAAAAAAATTGACGAAAATATATATTTGTAAAATAAGCCTTGAGGCACATGAGGGATATTATTCTGTATGTTATACAGTTGGTTTGAAATCATTCACTCAAATGGTTGAAGCGCATAATAGGTTTGTATTTTGAATGTTGAATATTAAACTAACTTAATGTCGCTATGAAAGGAAGGGCACTGAGGAAGCGATCTGCCCCAAACGTCTGTGCCGTAATAAAGTGGCATTGTGTGATCAGAGTGCTGTCCGTTTATATTGTCTGATAAATTAATATTGTATGATCTCATGAATTTACACATTAACAGAGTCGGCAATTTTCTGCCAGCATTCCTTCCTGACTTTTGCTGCATCAACAGTGTTGCTTTTGGCCTGGATGATGTGTTTGAATTCTTCATATTTATAAAGAATAACTGTCTGCTCCTCCATGGTAAAGTAGTCTGCTCTGCAGGGTTTCTGCATGTTTGTGATTGGTCAGACGCTGCAAACACCTCCTCTTTATGTGAACGCGCAGAGATCCAGATTGGAAAACCCTGGGTTGATTTACCGAGTTGATAACCAGCTTCGTAGTACCGCTTATCCTGGACTGCGAAGATCTGGTTAAGTCAACCCAGGTAATCCAGCTTCGTAGTACAGGCCTCTGATCTCTGAGTTGATACCTGCAGATAAAGAACAGAGGTAAGATAAGTGACAGAGCTCAAGAGGATACAACTATACTAAAAAATAAACAAAATTAAAGCTACAAGCTTTGTGCATCTGGACAAACATACTAGGAGTAGTTAGAAAAAGAATGACACATTACTTCCTGTTGCCAGTAGGTGGCGCTATGACTGTCACTAAATATGGACCTGTATACATGTCTTCAGACCGGGACTCTAAACAAGCATATTACGTTTTGAAATGATATAACTTTTCATCTCAATGGTCTTTAGATGATGCTGACTGAATTTGGAGACACTGGGGTTAAATCTCTAGGAGGTGTTTGTTAAAGTACGAGACCTGGAAATGGCCAAAACTGCGTCAAAATCTGAAATTAAAATCAAAATGTCCGACTTCCTGTTGGGTTTACGTTAAGGCTGATTAATGCTTTTAACCCTAACCCTCAAAGAGATTTTTTCATGCGTCTGGTCATGATACCTATGCATACCGAATTGCATTCGGTTGGTATGGAGGGGCTCAACGTTTGACATTTTTTTGGGGGGCTGGCGATCCATATAATATCAAAATTTTGACCACGTCCGTAGTGGGTGTAAAATTTCATGAGTTTTCGGTCATGTTTGACACGCTTAAGTTTCTGTTTTGTGGAGAGAAGACGAAGCACAAGAAAAAGAAAAAAACCCAACTCCTTTGGATACAAGAGGGCCTTCACACTGCTGTCAGTGCGTGGGCCCTAAAAACAAAAACATGTCAAAACTGCCACAGAAAATGTGAAATACTAAAAGAAACTCAACACAATGTTACATCTGTGGTTTTGTGCAGGAAACATCGCTTCCTGCTCTGATGCAGCGTCTCACAGTCGCTTTAACTGAACAGAACTTGACTTCAGTGAAGTCAGTTAATTCATTATTTACCAGTCGTATTTTTTAATGCGTGAAAAAGTGTGGACTCTTACTTTTACATATGTATAGGCTACAATACGTTTTAAATATTTATTCAACTTTAATTTTCTGGGGACAAAATACAGAAATGAAGATAAAAATACCTATAGCTAGTCGAAAATGAAGAGCTTATAGAGAAATAAAGCAGATGTTACATAGAGACGTGAAGCTCTTTTTCAAGAACTGAACTCGACTCAGCCCGATTAAACAGACTCACAGGTCTCACTAAACACACTTCCTGAAGTTAAACTCCAGTCAACTGTTCGGCAGTGAAGATTTCTACAGAATGCTTTGTCTTAATTTTAGTTTTCAGTGAGTTTCTAACTGAGAAGGTTGACATGCAGCTCCAGAAAAAAAACCCACTCCCCTCTTCTTACCGTTTATATTTAAACTGCAGCGGAAGACGGACAAGAAGACAATGTGTGTTGCCTTCTGCAACAGGGCTTGAGGTTTCAGGTTCACAATGTTGACGCTGTCTTTTTATAAGACACCGCATGATGGGCGGTACCGCTCATCATGCCCATGCATGGGCGGTACCGCCCATCATGCCCATGCATGAGCGGTACCGCTCATCATGCCCATGCATGGGCGGTACCGCCCATCATGCCCATGCATGGGCGGTACCGCCCATCATGCCCGTCATGCGGTACCGCCCATCATGCCCATGCATGAGCGGTACCGCCCATCATGCCCATGCATGGGCGGTACCGCCCATCATGCCCATGCATGGGCGGTACCGCCCATCATGCCCGTCATGCGGTACCGCCCATCATGCGGTGTCTTATAAAAGACGGCGTCAACATTGTGAACCTGAAACCTCAAGCCCTGTTGCAGAAGGCAACACACTTCATTTGAACGACAGATTTTAGCCGCATATTAATGGGAGCTCTTCAGGATTAAAAGCTGGACAAGAGAACTTCACGCTCTGGACTTTCTTCAGTCTCGTCAGGGAATGAAACAAACAGCAAAGGTAAGACTTCATATAGACGGTTTACAGAGGTGGAAAGTAACGAATTACATTTACTCGCGTCACTGTAATTGAGTAGGTGACAGCTAAATTGGGCCACTTTTTGGTTAATGGCATGGGAAACTAACAAAAGAACAATGTATGACATTTATTTGTATTCTTATGATTAACAGGGTTTGTTATCAATATTTTTGTGTGGAATATATGTAAGAAAATATAATTGTTTAATATTATATTGTTATAGTGCATAGATGTGTTTTGAAATTAAAGCTTATTAGATTGTTTTATTAGAAATTACTTTGCAATTTTAGTGGTCCATTTTTACTGATCAGCCGGCCCATTTTACCTTAACACTGCCGATCTAAAAAATTTGGGGTAACCCATCTTTCAACAGCTGTAGAGCTTAAAGTTAAATTGCATCAAAACAACTATTTCATAAGAAATATTCCATGCTCTTGCAAGAGAGTGTGTGATCACTTTTTTGGCTTCTCTGGACTGTCTTCCTATAATAACCTCATGCTCCCCTCTTCCTCTCCTTTACCAACTGATTGTATTTACAGATTCTTCCCTCATTGACATCCTTTATTTTCCTTTCTGTTTCTTTCTTAACCTCATCTCTACTCCCTGTTTTTTTGTTTTATTTGACATATTGTCTGTAATCATAAGTTTAATGTTACTTTCCTTAAACATCTGTTACTTCTTTATTTACATGCCTCTTTCACTTTTTCCCTTTTAAGTTTGTGTGGTTTATGTGCACAAATCATGCTGGCACACACAGTGAGTGAGTGTGTATGTGTGCATGCACGTCAAGAATGCACACACACACACACACACACACTCATATGCACAGACGAACATAGTTGTGTACACACAAACACACACCTAGAGGGGAAAATGGGAAACAGGCATATCATACATGCATAATATAATAATATATTAACAATATAAATATTTCTTAATAAGAGAAACCATTAAAATATCTGCTAAAACTCAATTCAGAGGGCGGCCCATTTTACCTAACACGTTAAGGTAAATTGGGCCACTAACTAAAAATGCTTTTTCATAAAAAATTAGTATATTTTGCAAAAGATCAGCATTTTATCTGATAGAGGTCATCAAAATATTGATAATGAATCACTACTTCTAGATGTTTGTTTCTTAATTATTGAGTTATCAACCTTATCATTGACAAGTAAGATTTGGTTTGCCAGGCACCTAAACACGCTGTTTTCTTCAACAGTCTTGACATGAGGCATTGTCCTGCCCACCATAGCAACCTCAGACCAGTCAAATCAATTGTTACATATCAAGTACAGTTGTGGCAAGAATTTGAAAACATTTGTAGTCATTGGCTGTCAATGTTTAAAGAGCTAAGATGCTCAGACCTTAAATGGCCCATTTTACCTGATGGCCCAATTTTGCTGATGTCACCCTAGCTTTTTTGTGTACTTGTACTTTTTAAAGTAGTTTTAAAAATATGTACTTTTACTTTTACTTAAGTATGTTTTGTGTGAAGTATTGTACTTCGCTACATTTTAAATCACACCCGTTACTGAGTAAAAAATGTTGGCCGAATGTTTTTTTAAAGCAAAGAGTATCGTACAGAATCATTAACCAGCATGATACAATAACTTAACACTCATGCAGCCTGTTACACCGGGCAGCTAGCTCTCATAGCGACATATAAACTCTAACACAACACAACAAACTATAAAAGAAATGTCCATTAGACGTTGTGCTGTCATCGGTCTCACTCTTCGAATAGGACGAGGCATTGAGCATGATGTGTTCACGTTAAAAAAAGGACAGCGTCGGAAATGAATATTAAGCGAAAGCTGCACAGGGGCACAGCCTTTTACACATGGGTGCTTAAAAGTTTGGTCTTCTTTGGGTAATTTAAAGAAAAGTTATTGCTCTTGTGACTTTGACCCGTAGTGATTCATAGATTTGCAGTATGACTGTTGGTTTACAACGGGGTGATTGTAGGACTAGGATCAGAACTTTAGAGGGGCTCAGCTCCTAATGAGAATTTGACATTCAATGCCCTGCAAGTGTTTTAAAAATCCCTAATAATCATTCAGTGTTTCCCACACAATATTTAGAGACTATGGAGGGTTTATCATTTATTTTTAGGGGTGCTAAGATCAAATTTAGGGTTGTTAGAAAATCCACAAAAGAAAGTCTAAAATCGCTCCGGGTTTACAGAATCCACAATTATGCCACCTTCAATTTAATGGTTGTGTTATTTGAAAATGTTTTATGGGATGGTCTTCACTAAAATGACACATATCTCCATAAATGTTTTAAATGTTGTGTGTCGACGTATTTTGTCATTGAAGCTGAATTTGTAAATGTATACCTTTATCTTTAATTAAAACAACTAGTTAGAGATTTATGAGCCATCACTTTGTCCTACAGCCGCCGCCACCCCACCCACCCATAAAAGTAACTAAGTAACTTTTGCTCAAAGTATTTTTTTAACAAGCTACTTTTTACTTTTACTTGAGTATATTTTTAGACCAGTACTTTTACTTGTACTCAAGTAAAATTTCATCAAAGTAGTGGTATTTTTACTTGAGTCAAATATTTCAGTACTCTTTCCACCTCTGACGGTTTATATAACCCATCATCAGTGGTGGAAGAACTATTCACATCCATCAATGTAAAATATACACAGTTATACTTAAAAGTGTTGCATGAAAAATCTACTTTGTACTACTTGACTTATGGGGTGCTGATTGTCAAATTTTGGTTTCAGTATTATAGCTGATATATTTTGAATATGTAGCTCTGGTATCTTTCAATGAAGACAGAAATGTGTGTAAAACAGGTTATAAATAATGTTAAAAATAGCATACGTATCAGTGATACCCCCCCGTGGTTGTAGTCCACATTGTGTCTGACATGAGAATCGAGGTTTGATGTTGTAGATTTTCCTTCTCACGCCTGTGATGACTGAACTTTGACCTCATGTGTTCATGACTCCTCTCCTCTGTCTCCTCTCACAGTGAGAAGATGATCTGCAGGATCCTTCTGCTCATCAGCCTGACCTCCTGTGTCTCTGGTTAGTTTACATCCTCACTTCATCATCCAAAAAGAGAAAAGTCAAAAGATTTGATGACTTTAGTTGTAAAATATATCAATGAAAACATCAACAGAACTATTAAAGCCAGTAGAAACTCTTCATTACAGTTGGGAAGATGATCTTTATTCAATTATTGCTTAGATTGTATTTATTGTTGGTATCAATCATGACCTTTTTACTGGTGTATTTTAAACACTTTCCCTCTCTGTCTCCTCAACAGGAACATTTGTAGTGAATGTGACTCAGAGCTCCTATCAGGCAGAGGAGAACCACAACATCACACTGGAATGGACGTTTACAACCAAACCTGACAGTTCCTCCACCTCACTGAAAATCTACTGTCAACTGCTCACTGATCACAGTGGCCGATACCTGTATCATGTATATGAGGGTGTTGAGGTCCCAGAGTCTCAGGATGAACAGTTTGCAGGACGAGTTCAGAGTGACAAAGACGCCCTCAGAGAAGGACGAATCAGACTTCATGTGTCCAGACTCAGGACTGAAGACTTGGGTTGGTACATATGTGAGGTGTTCACAGATGATGATGTGAGCTCTGACAGATGCCACCTCAATGTCACTGGTAAGATGATTCAGTAAAACTCAGAAAGCCTTTTTAAAGCTGCAGTTGGTAACTTTGAGGAGAGAGAGGACTTAGCATCAAATTTGAAGAAGTACAACTTTCAGATCCCTCCCCCTCCCTCTCCGCTGCACTCCTGCCCTGCCTCCAAAGTCCCTCCCCCAGAGGAGGCTGATGTGTGCGTGACGGCATGCGACCATGGATGTGCATGCGACCACGTGCACGTGATCGCTAACACATGAGCTACACTCCACACAGCTCGATATAAAACGCTTTACAATTACTTTCACATGGCTATACCTTACCTAGAAACTCAGAGATATGAGCTTGACCGAGCTGAGGAGGAAGGGAGGGGCTGTGACGCGGAAGGGGGAAGGGCCTGTGAGGAGGAAGGGGAGGAGTCTGAGGAGGAAGGAGGAGGGGCCTGTGTGCGTGAGCAGTGATCGACAGCTGTCAGACACTCGATCAGACACAATCCTGGCTCTGATTGGGTCTTCTTGTCCGGTCATGGTGGATTCTGGCAATTTGCAGTAGGAGCAGTAGGCGGGGCTAAATGAGCCTGTTTTTTTTTCTTTTTTTACAGATTAATAGTTTCATGTAATGCTGTCTTTACATAGTGACAGTCTGAGCAAATATGACAAAAAGTTACTTTTGTAAGACTTACCAACTGCAGCTTTAATTCATGTTATCAGTGATGTACAGACTGAACTGCTAAACTTTATGAGTGTGGTTGCACTCAGCAGACACTGTGTTGTTAAAATATGATGTATGTGGACGCAAACATCACCAAGATCAAACCCAAACAGTCCAGATGTGAATTTTGGACATAAACAATGTGAAGTGTCACAAGTAGGAGAGTTGAATGTTGGGATAACAGAATTTGTGGAATACAAGTACAATTATTATTATGTTTCTGTCCTTTACAGCAGCTGTTGATCAGCCAGAACCTCAGAAACCTACTGAGAGACCACAACCAGAGAGTCGGGGAAGGATCGGCCTCTATGTTGGACTGACAGCAGCTGGACTCATTGTCTGTGCTGGACTCTGCTTTGCCTTCAGACTTTGTTTAACTAAATGTCCTGATAAGACAGGACATCATTTTAAACCACTTCTCTCCTCAAGTAAATCAAGTAAACGTGAACAGACCGCAGTGAATATGGTGGTGTGACAGTTACCTTTCCCATCACTGATTTTCTCTGATCCAACCTGACCTCTGATGTTTTGAGCCTGAGAGAACCAAACACGATGAGAGTGTGAGAGAAGAGATCAACATCCATTTACACCCATCAGGACTAACAGGACTCTGTCTGAAGCATCACCCTTTTCTATCAAAGTGGATGTAAATAATAAGAGTAAATAATGCACCAGTGTCAATGATTGTTCTTTATGTTTGGCACAAAATAGTAACAATCTATTTAATTTGTAAAATATCAAATTGAATTTAATAATGAATTGTCTTTCCTTATGTACAGTTTCCATGTACAGTTTATAATGTGTACATATTGTAAATGAATTATTGTTTCTATGAGAGATGTTTTTATGACTCTTTTGTGTCTTTTAGTCCATCTTGTTGCCAAGGTTACGATTTCTTTTTAATTGTAACCACGTTATTAACCTGTAAGTGTAGCTGTTGTTCAAACAGAACTGTTTTAGCTTTCAACAAGAAGTGAGAAACAAACACTTCAGTCCATTAAACCACTGTGTTCAGACAGTATAAAATAAAATGAATGTATGTTTCTGTTTTTAAGTCTTACCAGCAGCTCATCTTGTATTGAATCCTCTGAAGTTCAGAGGGGTATTGCACAAAAGTAGAATAAAGAAATCCAGGATAACTGAGCAAGCGCAGCTTGATCTAGTCTGACCTGCGCATCTTGGCTTATTCGGTTGCACGTTTGCTGAGCCAGGATGAAAAGGTGCGGCTATGTCAAGCCAGGTGTAGATAGTTGGGATAAGTGCGTGTTCAAGGCATTCTCAAATAGACCCATGGCATCGGTCACAGAATCACAGATTGGAAAATGGAAAGGTGTTGCGCGTCATTCTTCACGGCCGCTGAACAACAGCTCCTGATGGAATTTCATGATGAGGTTAAAGAAATTATAAGAAAAAAAGGCAACTGTAGGAGCCACTACAGCAACACAAGCACAAAGCACTGTAATCAAGGCAGAGGAGAAAGCCTGGCAGACAATCGCGGACCGGCTCAATGCATAAGTAGTGCAGTTAGTATACAATTAATGGGTTAAGCATAGCTCAGTGGGTAGAGCACTCGCCCTATGTGTTGAGGCTACAGTCCTCGCTGCAGGGGACCCCGGTTCAAATCCCGCACCAAGCACTCCTATCCTGCATGTCATTCCCCCCTATCTGTCTCCAGTTTTCCTGTCTCTCTCTACTAACCTGTACATCAAAGGCAAAAAGCCCAAAAATATACTTTAAAAAAAGTACAATTAATACAACAGTGCTCCACTAGAACTGTCAAAATTACAATTAAAGGACTAAAGAAGTTACTGTCCAAGCCCACTAATCAACAGTTTTGATTTAAATTAAATTAAACACTTTGATTTAAATGTGGCAAGTAAAAGTGCATGCTACTCAGGAAATATAATTAAGTGCAAACAATTATTATAATTAGGTGTAGGGCAGGGGGAGGGCACATCTGCAGCTGCAGGATGCACTTCTGCAGATGAGGAGACAGTGTTGCTGGACTCCAGGCTTGAGGTATCATGTCTTGCTCATTTAGCCCATAATGGATATGAAGTCAGTGATTTGGTGCTAATAGAAAATAACATGTGTAACAGGACCCAGACGCTGTTCAGCCTCAGAAGTAGCCAAGTAACATTGTGAGTATCGGCTAGTAAATAGTCCAAAGTAAATCTACTGTACATTATACACAATAATGATACCACATGAATGACTATAAAATGACTGTTGCAATTAAACAGTCAACAGACTTTAATGAAACGACAATATAGTCTATTATATCAACATATTTAGAAAGATCATGGAAATGCTGTAAAACCCATTAAATTGTCACATGATTGACAGAACTGCCAGATAACTCCCTGGGAATAATCTTAGCCTGGTTGTTAGCCTGGTCTGGAGCAGGCTAGCTGCAGAGAATAAATCACCATAGTAACTGGGCCAGGTTAAATTTAACCTGCTTTCATGCAACCGACTTGAGGCTAAATTCAGCCAGGATAACTAACATATCCCGGCTTAATCCCTTATCCTGGTTTCGTGCAATACCCCTCTGGTCATGAAGTAAGAACAATATAGCCTATAATATAAAAATAAAAATCAATGAAAAATGACAACAAAATTAAGTAAACACCATACATACGTCATAAAATAACAATATAAAAAAGGAAGTAACGAAAGAAAAGCTCATTAGACTACGAAAAAAGCTGAAAAGGACTACAAGAAATCCCAGAATGCGTCAAATTTGTTTCTCTTCAACACGCAATAGTAATCGTCATACGCTCATTATTTCAGAAAGATGTGTCAAATGTATTTGTGTAATTGTAATATGATAATCTGAAACTGCCCTTGAAGTATTGTATTGCACTGTACTGCATTGTATTTCTTAATAAAGATTTGAAAAAAATGGAAGAAGGCATGCTGCACCTTGACTGGAGGTGTGTGCACAGTAGCACGCCCCTCCTCTTTTGGCTGCGAGCACTTGCAGACCGGAGCCTACTCTCCGTGTTGTTTCAATATGAAAGTGAAGCTGTGAAACAGACTGTTCATATTCGGGACGCATGTTGAATGAAAACCTTAGCAGAAGTTCTGTCATGAGTTTAACAGATCTGTCAAAACAGATTTTAGCCGCATATTAATGAAAGCTCTTCAGGATTTAAAGAAGGACAAGAGGACTTCAGGTTCTGGACTTACTTCAGTCTCATCAGGGAATTAAACAAACAGCAAAGGTAAGACTTCTTATAGATGGTTTATATAACCCATCATCAGTGGTGGATGAACTACTCACATCCATCAATGTAAATATAATCAGTTATAAGCAGTGGTGGACGAAGTACACAGACCACGTACTTGAGTAGAAGTTGAGATACCTAGTGTAAAATATTACTCCAGTAAAAGTGAAAGTGCTCCCTTTAAATGTCGACTTGAGTAAAAGTATAAAAGTACTTGGCTTCAAATGTACTTAAGTATCAAAAGTAAAAGTAATTTGGTGTAATGTAGTTCCAATGTCTTGGTATGTCCTTTATACACTCATTCATCATCAAGTCATTTAAGGTTAAAAAGCCCACTAACACCACCCTGAAAACAAAATGTTTTCCATTTGTGATATCTGGTATTGATATCTTTTGAAATTATCATAAGCACATCATACTAAATGGAAATCACCTGATTAGGAATTAATAGGGAGGGGGAAAACCACACTAGACACATATTTCTTTAACTTCCATGTGTTGGCAGGGCAGGCTACTGGACAGCGAAACTTTGTCAAATGAATGCTAATAGAGATATGGATGGAGGAGAAGGCAAGTTGGGACAAGTAGCCAGGTAGGGGGCCGGGCCAAAACTGCTCGACACACGATGTGTTCTGATTGGTACACTTGCGGTGCACGTTCATTTGGACCTGTCACAGCAGCTGGTCATGCATGCATGTTGTGGAAAGGAACATTGAAAGGAACGACAGGTTTTTGGAAAGTAGTTGAGTAAAAAGTAAGATTTTCCTCTTCCAAATGTAGTTGAGTCAAAGTATAAAGTCTCACAAAACAATGATACTCAAGTAAAGTACAGATCCGCTCAAAAGTTACTTAAGTACAGTAACGAATTACTTGTACTTCGTTACTGTCCACCACTGGTTATAAGTAAAAGTCCTGCATGAAAAATCTCATGTTAATGTACTTTATTTTCCTCCACTGTGCATCATCATAGCCTGAGGTCAGAAACGTGTTTAAAAACTCACATTTTGAACATCATTAGGATTAAAAAATAAAAATTAAATCTCATCAAATGTTGGGTGAAATCTCATTTTGTGTACACTAACCTGAGATCTTAAACTGGATTGAAGACTCACTTTGTGAACGTGTCAAGAATGAAAATGAAAGCAGACAGATGTGTGAGTGACTCTGAGTGAGTCATGTCGGTATTTGTTAGTCATAGAGATCTTCCGGTGATGCGAATTCAAGAAAATGTACAGAAATCATAAAATGAGCTGTAGAGATGGGTGAAGTTGATCGTTTACACTTACTGCAATTTAATTAATTTATACTACTGGTTAAAAGCAGCATGTGAGACAACGCGATTATGGAGACGTAAAGCTCAAGTAAAGGCGCATTGATGATAAATCCACATAATTTCAGTCACGGTGTAACATGTCTTTTTCTACTAGAAACATTGTAGTTAGTGTAGAACAGCAGCGCGAAACACTCTATATAAGATAACATCTGTGGTGATTTACAACATATTTGTTTTAACTTATGTCCTTAACTACATTGTCTCAAGGCATGCTGGGAACTCAGCCCAACGATCCCCAACGCACTACAATATGTATTCAGAAAGTTTTGTGATAATTAAATCAGTTTCTTTTGTTTTACATTATAATTCCTTTCTTTGTGTTTTTATTATTTTCTCATTGTATGATTTCCTTTTCTTGTGTGTTGCTGTCAGTTACACCTGCAAATGTTTCGATAACAACTTAAGTAGAAAACGGCATTATATGTAGATTTTATTTAATATATATTAACAGTCCCCATTAACGTTTCATGTATTAGTATGTTATGTTTTGCATTATATTCTAATCACCATATTATATTCTAGTAAATATAATTTCATGAGACAGAAATACTTGACTGCATTTGAGAAACTGAAGATTTTTAAATGTTAAATGTATTCAGGGATAAAATAATTTACAATAGAGATGACTAATGTGTCTGTGGTTGTAGTCCACATTGTTTCATGTGAATCGAGGTTTGATGTTGTAGATTTTCCTTCTCATACCTGTGATGACTGAACTTTGACCTCATGTGTTCATGACTCCTCTCCTCTGTCTCCTCTCACAGGGAGAAGATGATCTGCAGGATCCTTCTGCTCATCAGCCTGACCTCCTGTGTCTCTGGTTAGTTTACATCCTCACTTCATCATCCAAAAAGAGAAAAGTCAAAAGATTTGATGACTTTAGTTGTAAAATATATCAGTGGAAACATCAACAGAACTATTAAAGCCAGTAGAAACTCTTCATTACAGTTGGGAAGATGATCTATATTCAATTATTGCTTAGATTGTATTTATTATTGGTATCAAGCATGACCTTTTTACTGGTGTATTTTAAACACTTTCCCTCTCTGTCTCCTCAACAGGAACATTTGTAGTGAAAGTGACACAGACCTCCTATCAGGCAGAGGAGAACCACAACATCACACTGGAATGGATGTTTCCAACCAAACCTGACAGTTCCTCCTCCTCTCTGAACATCTACTGTGACATGTTGTCTGATCACAATGACCCAGTCCTGTATCATGTACATGAGGGTGATGAGGTCCCAGAGTCTCAAGATGAAGAGTTTGCAGGACGAGTTCAGAGTGACAAAGACACCCTCAGAGAAGGACGAATCAGACTTCATGTGTCCAGACTCAGGACTGATGACTCGGGTCTGTACATATGTGAAGTGAAAACAGATGATGGTGTGAGCTCTGACAGATGCAACCTCAATGTCACTGGTAAGATGATTCAGTAAAATTCAGAAAGCCTTTTTAATGCATGTTATCAGTGATGTACAGACTGGACTGATCATCTTTATGAGTGTTGTCTCCAAGTTCAAACCCAAACAGTCCACATGTTAATTTTAGACATGAACAATGTGAAATGTCACAAGTCGAAGGGTTGAATGTTGGGATAACAGAATTTGTTGAATACAAGTACAATTATTATTATGTTTCTGTCCTTTACAGAAGCTGTTGATCAGCCAGAACCTCAGAAACCTACTGAGAGACCACAACCAGAGAGTCGGGGAAGGATCGGCCTCTATGTTGGACTGACAGTAGCTGGACTCATCTATGTTGGACTAACAGCAGCTGTCCTCATCTATATTAGACTAACAGCAGCTGGACTCATCAATGTTGGACAGACAACTGTTGGACTCGCTGTCTATGCTGGACTCTATTTTTCCTCTATACATTGTTTTACTAAATGTCCTGATAAGACAGGACATCGTTTTAAACCAATTTTCTCCTCATGTAAATCAAGTAAAAGTGAACAGACCGCAGTGAATATGGTGGAGTGACAGTTACCTTTCTCATCACTGATTTTCTCTGCACATCCAACATGACCTCTGATGTTTTGAGCCTGAGAAAACACAGACGATGAGAGTGTGAGAGAAGAGATCAACATCCATTTACACCCATCAGGACTAACAGGACTAGTATGACCCTTTTCTATCAAAGTGGATGTAAATAATAAGGCACAAAATAGTAACATAAACAATTTAATTTGTAAAATATCAAATCAGTTTTAATAATGAATTGTCTTTACTTATGTACAGTTTATAATGTTGACATATTGTTAATGAATTATTGTTTCTATGAGAGATGTTTTTGTGTCTTTCAGTCCATCCTGTTGGTAAAGGTTACGATTTCCTCTGAATTGTAACCACGTTATTAACCTGTAAGTGTAGTTGTTCTTCAAATAGAACTGTTTTACCTTTAATAGAAAGTGAGCCACAAACACGTCAGTCCATTAAACCACTGTCATATTAATAAGTATAAAATAAAATACTTTTATGTTTCTGTTTTTAAGACTTACCAGTGTGTCTGCTGGTTTTGGTGAACAGGGCTCTGTGGCACCACCTAGTGGGGAGAAGTTGGAACACGTTGAGTTCAGGCTGTGAAGGGTCCACAGTGATTTTTCTCTGTCTGTTTTCTGACTCTGAAGGTGTACAGGTGATAAAAGGCGGGCAGGTCAGCACCAATAATCTTTGATGAACATCTAGGCCTAAATATCACCAGTGAATGTGGTTAGACTGTGAGTGATGTTGCTATAAAAGTGAAACTTTATCACACATCTCCAAAATGAAAACAAAATTTGTATTGATTAATTTTTCATGTACAGACTTTAATTTAGTTGCAGCCAATATGTTATAATTTATAAGTCCATGTAACTTTTAATTGTAAAGATATAATTGAGATAATTAAACCAATAGTTAATAACAATTTATCAATAACCAGCACATTTTCATGTCTGAATTAGTCTGAATATCAGCAATCCTCATTTTCTTATTTGTCATTTTATCTCAGTTAAAACATGTAGGCCTACTTTAGCCTTTGAAGAAATAACCACACTTTTACACAAATAAGACCCAAATAAAATAAATAAACTAATGTTAAACTGATAGGCCTAGAATACTACTAAAAGAACAAACTTTAAAAGAGATATAAACGTGTTAAATATGGAGATGAGCATATAAAGATAATAAACAAATAAATAAATGTAAATACAAGAAGCGTAAGTAAACCATTACAACAACATAAACTAGGCTATAAATTAAACAAGATTGAAAATTATATATAAATAAATAATGACTAAAACATTAAGTCAAACACAATACATACACCATAAATTAAACAATATAAAATAATATAAATACATAATGACAACAAAATTAAGTAAAACACCATAAATAAGCCATAAAATAACAATATAAAAAAGGGAATAACGAAAGAAACGCTCATTGAACTACAAAAAAGGCGAAAAGGACTACAAGAATTCCCAGAATGCTCTCTGCTTCGAACGCGTCCCCCTTTTAAAAAGGTCCGCGCGAGAAACGTTGAGTGACCGTTGAGCAGCTGCCTTCTATTTTAACCGTTGTCAAGGAAATGTCGAAACGTCTTTTTTTTAAAGCAGATAAAACACAAGAAAAAGTGGGTTTTTATATATTTTTATCACGTTTTTATCGTAACTAAATTATAAAAAATAGCTGGAATAAAAAACACTCATTGTTCACCTTTTACCGGCGGAGTGTTGACTGTGTGACACCACAGAGAAGCAGTAGCAGGAGCTCATCTTTTTTCCTCTTTAGTGTTTTTAATTTTATGGTTTTTAAAGCTAAATTATCTACATTTTATCCATCGTAAATGAGTTGCCAAGGAGACAGTGACGATGACAGCTGCAGTAAAAGGAGAGTCGCCTATGTTTATAGTCGGGAATACATCGACACTTGCGACTCTTTATCCAAAGTACCAAATCGGGTGAGTTTGGATTGAATGAGGAGCATTTATCTACATGCATACTGTAATATACTTCATTATTTACCTTATATTATAATGCATGAGTTTATCTACCTTACCTGGAAAAGTTATTAACTTAGAAAAACTGTTTTCCAGGCCTGGAAATGGTTTGGTATTCAGGGAATATTTTGGAAAAACACTTTTACCATGACAAAATAGATTCATTTAATATCTTCTAATATGTGATCTTGGGTCAAACACCTGTTAAAAGGCACCAAAATACAATAAATGACATCTACTCTGTTAAAAATGTTCTAGGGGAGGACCCTTTGTTAAACTACTTAAATGAAGTCATGGAAATGGGGTAAAATGTTATGTTATAGTTATGGAAAAGCTTTGAAAATTCAATGATTAAAATGTCTGGGAAGGGAACCCTGTTATTTAGACTATATTTTAATGAATGAGTTTGTATTTTTTACTCCTTTTTCCAGGCGAGTATGGTCCACTCACTGATAGAGGCGTACGGACTGCTTAAACATATGAGGTAAGTTTAGGGGAAAGACTATTAAAAGTGCTTTCATTGGAAGTGATGGAGGGGCAAAAGTCATTTACTTCAAAAATAATGCATTTAAAAGTTAATGTAGAGCTTATATGAGGCTTCAGCAGTCTGAGTTAGTCATATCAAGTAGACATCTGCCACATTTACAGTCTTTTTTTTAGCATTAAATCCTCTCTTTGTGTTTACTTGGACAGTATTTTGTTTATTGCACAACATTTATTATGTCTAGTTGATTGTATACTACCAATATGGATGTTTTTACCCTTTATTACACACTGTTATATAGGCTAGTGTTGTGTTTTAGTGTATATGTTCCTACTATGCAGGTTTTTTTTTAAGCAATAAAGCTTATGCAACAAGTACTTGTGTAAGCTGATAAACAAAAGAGCGACATTCAGAAAGCTGAAAAACAGGTTTTCAGCTAATGATCCTGCATCAGTGTGGAGAACTCTGCAGGATGTCACCAATTACCGGAAACCCTCCTCCTCCCACACTGCAGCAAACCTTCAACTATCCAACAACCTGAATGTGTTTTACTGAAGGTTTGATCAGCCCACTTTCACACTTTCACAACCCTCACATGCTCCAATTAAGACATCTTTTGACTCCTGAACCAGCACTGATAGTTTATGATGAGGATGTATGTCAGCTCTTTCAGAGATAGGAGTTGAGGAAGGCACCAAACCCAGATGACCAGCAGGACACCATCTCCACATGGATCTCCAACAGGTCAATGGAGCTGCCTGAAGACTACAGATGAAAACTAGCTTCTTGGCTAACTCTGTCACATTTACATTGCGGTGTAAACTACAATGTTGATTGATGTGTATCATCCCTGCCAAATACATCTTGTACTACTTCAACTGTCAATCATCCTGGTCCCCAAGAAACTCACCATCACTGGACTGAAAGACTACAGGCCCATTGCCCTGATGTTTGTCATCATGAATTCTTTGAGACACTGGTGTTGACCCTCAATGGATTATACAGTCAACATGGGACTGCACTACATCCTGCAACACCTCGACTCCCCAGGGACATAAACAAGGACCCCGATCATGAAATTGAGCTCGGCCTTCATCATCATCATCTCAGAAGTCCTCGTCACCAAACTCAACCAGCTCACTGTGCCCACCTCCACCTGTCAGTAGGAATGCTTCAGGTTTCTTGGATCTACAATCTCCCACCCAGGCCCTGAACTTGAAGTCCAACATCAATGAGAGTAGATGTTTCTGTGATGATCTTGAAGATACAAAGACGAGGCGAATCAGGAGTTCTTTCTTATTGCACGTTCAATGCAGGCCCGCCTGGATCATCAGACAGCATGCAGGATAGACACAATTGTGATGATACTCAGTGGCCGAGAGTGAGCAGCATATATAATCTTGCTTGCATGTCTGGTATTTAAGAAGTAACCTAAACAGAGTATGATCTTGGCATATGGGGCCTTGCCATGTATTCGTATCCAATGTGTCGATATTTTCCAGTAATCTTAGAAAGTCCGGCGCCAGAACATGATCCACTGACCATACCGTGTTCTAGATGTGGAAGACAGACATGAAAAACATACTAACAACATCAACACAGTCATCAAAAAAGGTCCCAGCAGAGGATCTACTTCTTGCACCAGTTCAGGAAATACAACCTACCTCAGGAGCTGCCGATCCAGTTCTACACTGCCTTCATTAAATCTGGTCTCTGGACGACAACCGATAGTCAGGTCTGCAGAAAAGATTACCAGTGTCTATGACCTGGACACCTCCAGAATCAGGAAACAAGCACAGACAACCTCAATGTAACCTGTTGCATCTCCACCTACTATACAGTTTATATATGAAGTCACTCTTTCCCCACTTTACTTATTATTTGTATCCTGTTTACAGTTCACAGAAACAGTTTCACCTGCATATGATCATTCTTTTTGCGTATTTCTGAAGATTTTTGTCTAAGTACATTTAGAGCTACTTAACCAGAGTCAAATTCCTTCTAAGTGTAACCATACTTTGCCAGTAAAGTATAATTCTGATTGATAAATATTGTTTTTTTTCCCTTTTCTCCAGCCTGGTGAAACCTCGTGCAGCTACTATAGAGGATATGGCCAAGTTCCACACAGACTCGTACCTGGAGCATCTTCAGAAGATCAGCGAGGACGGAGACAACGACGACCCTCAGTCAGTCGACTACGGCCTGGGTGAGAAACGTCGGAGAATAACTTTTCATGACCAAAATAAAACCTACCTGTCCACTTAAAACCTGCCTGCTTGTGCCTGAATATTATATCAATCAAACTTTACTTATATAGTATCGTTCATACAGATTAATGTAGTTCAAAGTGCTTCACAGTTGATTGACAAGCTGGTATTAAGATAGATAAGAAAAGGAATTAAAACAAAGTACAAATTAAAAGAAAAAAACTTGACACGAATGCATGCAAGAAAAAATAAGGATGATAAAAAATGTTTAGAAATTTTGAATAAAGTAAGGTAAATAAGGGGGGGGGCATTAAAAATAAGAGAAAAAAATAATATTAAAAGAGTAAAAAAGTAGGTTAAAATAGACAAAACTTAAGTAAAATGAAATACAAGAGATAAAGTTTTTAATAAAAGCTGGACTAAAACTAGGTTAAAAGACAGAAGAAACATGAATACAATTGAATAAGAAGATAAAATGTTTATAGAATGATAATAAATATATATTGAATCAAGAATAAGCAAAAATAAAAAGAATTGTCTAATTTATTTATTTATTATTTTAAAACCTTATAAACCTTCTCCTTTAATGCATATAGAGGGATTTAAATTGAAATACTGTAATTAGGGAATACTTTAAAATTCACCTGCAGTTCACCTTAATGGACACTAGATGGAGCTAAATCACCAGAATTAAAAAGATGATGCTCAGTGTAACTTTAAAGGTTTTTTTAAATCTACTTAAATGTAATTGTACCCTCTTTCTTTCTGAGGAGGCAGATTAGTTTTAAATTCCTCTGAATTAAAAATATCATCTACATCATGACTTTGTCGTCATGTCGTCTGCGAACCAAACTTGACCCCAGCAGGGTGGGATGCTGTCAGGAGAGATTCCTCCACGATTTGTTGTTTCTGGATGTTTCTAACTTTAGACTCGTCCACACAATCCGCTCCCTTCTTCGTCTTCTTGTTTTCATTTCCTTATCTATCGCCCACTCCCTCCTTTCTCTCCTTTCGCCCTCTCTAACAACCTCTTGCTCTTCTTCATTGTCCTCGGCTCATCCCTCTGTCGCTTCCTCCTTTTGTCTTCTCCACACACACACACACACACCTCTCACTCTCTCTCCCTCTTTCTCTCTCTCTCTCTGCTCCACCTTTTCCTGGATTTCCAGATTCCTTTTCTGTCCTTCGCCTCTTTCAATTTATCTTTCCGAGTCCAATCCATTGCATTCATTCACCTCCCTCGTTCCTGTCCTCCCTCAGGCTCCCTTTTATTCTTGTATTGTGTCTTTTGTCTCAGCTCTCCGCCTCTCCTTTTTTTTTCCCCAAAAGACCTTTTTTCTCTTTTTCATTCTTTTGTTTATAATGCTTTTTCCATTTCTATCCCTTCTTGTACTTTCTGCTTATCTCTCCTCACAGTCGCAGCCTGTCAGTTTTATATATCCCCTTTTTAACAGGAGCACTGAGGTTCAAGAAGTGGGGGGAAAAAATGCCAAATCAAAAATACTTTTCAAACAATTTAGGAAAGAAATACATTTTTCATTGTTACCACACACAAGTCTCCCTCATCATAAAATTATAATTCCTCACAAAAAGAGCAGCTTTTTGCACTAAAATATGGAAATAACCCCTCAGAGATACCGCCACCGAGCATATTTATTGGATTATTACATATCTCACTGCTGAACTTTTCACTTTTATTTTAGACACAATAAAACCAGTTTAAGCCAGGATTGTGGGCTTTGGCCTTTTATGAGATGGATTTTTTTTTTTTTTTTTAATGATTATTTTTCCATGTCCTTCCTCCCAGGTTACGACTGTCCGGTGGTGGAGGGGATATATGACTACGCAGCAGCAGTAGGAGGCGCCACGCTGACGGGAGCCCAGTGCCTGCTGGACAAGAAGTGTGAAGTGGCCATTAACTGGGCGGGAGGATGGCACCACGCCAAGAAGTAAGACGTCGTTTCGCACAGATAAAAGCAGCATATTTAAACGTGTATAATCCTGAAGTTACTATTAATGGTATCTAAAAGAAAGTAGGTAAGATGCTGGACTATAGTTACAGATACTACAAGTTAAATACTGCACTGTCTCCATTGTATTTCATGACTAAGACTAAGTTTATACAACTATAACATAATAAATGGAGACTTTGGGGAGTAAAATTCATCTGTTTAAAGTAATTATGAGGAGCTACATAAACTGACCGCTTATCTACAGACATTTTTGTTTTCATAGATCCCTTTTCTTTTCTCTCTCTCTCTCTCTCTCTCCTCTAGGGACGAGGCGTCGGGTTTCTGCTACGTGAACGACGCTGTGTTGGGAATCCTCAAACTGAGGGAGAAATACGAGCGAGTCCTGTATGTGGACGTCGATTTGCATCACGGAGACGGTATGCAAATAAAGAAAAAACCCAAAACAAACAACAAGTAGGATCGAAACTGTAGTGACTTTAGAGGAGAGAGAGTTTCCTTTAAAAGAAGCTTCTGTCTTTATGAACTTATCTCTTAAATTGGTCTTAAATTCAGTGTTTGACGCCCTCTTTTGTACTGATCCTTTCTGTTTTTGCAGGTGTGGAGGACGCCTTCAGCTTCACATCCAAAGTCATGACAGTCTCTCTCCACAAGTTTTCTCCTGGATTCTTCCCAGGTCAGTCACTGCAGACATTTGAGACTACATATGACACCGTATATGGCGTAGTGTAAAGATAACTGAGTATGTGTGTGTATACATGTACAGGTACGGGGGACCTGGCAGACACTGGGCTGGGTAAAGGCCGCTGGTACGCCATCAACGTACCGCTGGAGGACGGCATCAAGGATGACAGATACTACCAGGTTTTTACCAGGTAAACACACACACACACACACACACACACAACCACACACACATAAGCCTCTCTGGAACATTTCCGTCTTGCACCTTTTCACACATGCTATAACAATGCTGGAATAAAAGGGGCACAAGGGGGTCCAGCAGGTGGCGATAATGCAACATTTATGGATGCCAACCGCTCTACGCTGACTGAGAGAAGCTTCTTTATTCCTCAATCTGTCCAGTTTCCAGAAAATCTTGGAGAAATCTTTACAAATAAACAAACTTGTATTGTTTGTTACTGATGACATCACCCACGAAAGCGTTGTCAAAAACATCTGTAAACAAGTCGTGGATTCAAATATGATCGGATCGCTTTACATGCGTGTTCCTGCAATGTTCCCGCAATGTTCCCGCTATTAATCGTAGGTCTTGAGATGGAAAATTGGTGTTACAGATTCACCCAGAATATCGATCCCTGCTCCCGTTCACACGTGATCCCATGCAGGAAACGTTCCCAAACATTTACCCTAGAGAGAGAGAGAGAGAGAGAGAGAGAGGGAGAGAGAGAGAAATATTACTATACAGTACAACTCGGAGGCTCCTTTCAATGTATTTTTTCCCCTCAAACATCCCTGGAGGAGAAGTTTTAAATTTTCCCTTCCCTCCCCTGACCACATCCCCTGCGTAGAGATCAAAAGGTCAGGTTCAGCTACAGAGCAGCAGCCTCGGAGCCGACGGAGTTTCAGCATCTTTTCTCAAGGATTCCTCAGCTGTGGGGCGGATTGGGGGGGGGGGGGGGGAGGAGGGGGAGTGGAGGGGGATCCTTCAAACAATGGAGTCACGAACTTTAACTTATGTTAAGTTGAAGGGTTTTTCCCCTCCCAGACTGAACGGACTGCAAAGTGCAAATATGTTGCTTCTAAGAGATAGCTTGAAATTTCAGTTTCTATATCTGTGCAGTGCTCGTCAGAAAACCCCTAAAATTCACACTATGATGACTTTAAAGGGACATTTACAACAATTTCCTAAATCACCACCAAGAAAGAAACTTTGTGAAAGTAAGTTATAAACTATGATGGCTTTACTGAATCCAGAAAATCTACATATTAGAAAAGGATAATAACCCTGGGCAGAGCGTGAAAACAGGCAATCAATCATTTCGGTGGAGTTTAATTGGCCGATTCAGCTGTCAATCAAACACTTAAACCAATATACACCTGTGTCATACCAAATATCTTTATAATAACACAACAAGTTCCTAAATTAGCACCAAGACAAACTTCTGAAAATGTGAAATTGACTAAAAACAAATGAATTATGTCATTTTAAAAAGCAATATATGAGTTTTCCCGACTAGTTTCTATTAATAGAAGTGTATTTTAATGTCACTTAGAGGCTGTAGAAGCTGCTTTTAAAGGATATATATATAAAGAGAAGTGCTTGTATAGGAAACAACACTCGGCTTTGAAGCTAATTTGCGGTGTATAATTAGATACAGTGAATGAGCCTCACAACCCCCCCATGAAATGACTCATTTCCCGATCAGGATCCATTCGCTCCATTCACAAAGAAGAGACACACTATTTAAGTTCGAGTCATTTCTTTACAACAGGAAGTGGCTTTTTTTTGTTGGCACGCTAATATTGAATTAAGAAAAAGGATACATACAACTATATAACTTTAAAAAATATTGGTGCATATCAAACAACATATATGCTGATACTGACAATATCGGGTAATAATAGGCAAAGCAGCTTTATTTATATAGCACAGTTCACACACAGGAGCAACTTAATGTGATTTACATTAAAACTAAATATCAGATGATTTAACTTTTAAAGAATTGGGAGCATAAAAACATACAATTAAAAAAAAGAATATCCAATTATAATTAAAAAGGAGTTAAAGAACAATTGAACTGTAAAAAAATTGTAAATATTAAAACATACAGTAAAAAATATATATAATAAAAATAAAGCAAAGTACAGAAAAATAGAAAGAAAACA